>NC_084573.2:38045000-38055000 GCF_033978685.3 Nerophis lumbriciformis
CCTGGGAGGTGAGGGGAGCAGTGGGCAGCAGCGGCGCCGCGCCCGGGAATCATTTTTGGTGATTTAACCCCTGTCAGAGTTTGTAGGACACGAACCCCAAGATGCAGAGAAAAAACTCAAAACATAACTAAACCGTCAGTGACAAACCTGACAGTAGACCCCCTTCCCACAACGGATACCAGACGTTCTAGGAACCCCCCCCCAAAAAACAGTCCAAAGTCACGGGAGGGTGGAGGGAGGACAAGGAGGTGGGCCACCAGGCCAAGTGTCCCCGCAACCAGCGGGGAAGAGTTAGGTGGCGACGGCGAGTTGAACGCCGCCGCAATTGGCGAGGCGGCTCGTCCGCCGGTGTGGGAGAACCCACCGGAGACGATGGTGGCGCCCTCTGCTGGCCCACCGGAGAAGATGGCGGTGGCGCCCTCTGCTGGCCCACCGGGGAGGATGGCGGTGGCGCCCTCTGCTGGCCCACCGGGGAGGATGGCGGTGGCGCCCTCTGCTGGCCCACCGGGGAGGATGGCGGTGGCGCCCTCTGCTGGCCCACCGGAGAAGAGGATGGTGGCGCCCTCTGCTGCTGGCCCACCGGAGAGGAGGATGGTGGCGCCCTCTGCTGCTGGCCCACCGGAGAGGAGGATGGTGGCGCCCTCTGCTGCTGGCCCACCGGAGAGGAGGATGGTGGCGCCCTCTGCTGCTGGCCCACCGGAGAGGAGGATGGTGGCGCCCTCTGCTGCTGGCCCACCGGAGAGGAGGGTGGTGGCGCCGTCTGCTGCTGGCCCACCGGACAGGATGGTGGTGCCGTAGGTTGTAGACCCACCGGAGTGCATGGTGGCATCTGCCGGCCCACCGGACTGCATGGTGGCGTCTGCCGGCCCACCGGACTGCATGGTGGCGTCTGCCGGCCCACCGGACTGCATGGTGGCGTCTGCCGGCCCACCGGACTGCATGGTGGCGTCTGCCGGCCCACCGGACTGCATGGTGGCGTCTGCCGGCCCACCGGAGTGCATGGTGGCGTCTGCCGGCCCACCGGAGTGCATGGTGGCGTCTGCCGGCCCACCGGACTGCATGGTGGCGTCTGCCGGCCCACCGGAGTGCATGGTGGCGTCTGCCGGCCCACCGGACTGCATGGTGGCGTCTGCCGGCCCACCGGACTGCATGGTGGCGTCTGCCGGCCCACCGGACTGCATGGTGGCGTCTGCCGGCCCACCGGAGAGGATGGCGCCGTCTGTTGCAGACCCACTGGGGTGAGGAGTAGCTGTGCCTCCCCAGCTGCACAGCTACTCATAGCCCCCCCCTCAAGGGACGGATCCAAGACGTCCCACGAGAAACCAACACAGGACAGGGATGGGTGGGAGGGATTGCAAAAAGAGGCAAAGCTTTTTTTTGATTCGGCCATCAACGATAAAGCTTTGTTTAGTCTCTCCGCCAAGAAAATCTCCGCGAGGTTCGTACTAGGCTGGATCATTATGTCAGAGTTTGTAGGACGCGAACCCCAAGATGCAGAGAAAAAACTCAAAACATAACTAAACCGTCAGTGACAAACCTGACAACCCCCAATTCCAAGCCTTGATGCTGAGTGCCAAGCAGGGAAGAATGCTGGTATGAGCTTTTAAACATAACCCGTTAACTGCTGCCAATCAAATGGTGAATAAGATACTCTTTAGGGTTCATATGTTTGTAAATCTGACTGTGATGAAGTCAGTGCCTCACCAGCCATCAACCTCACCGCACGTCACTGATATATATATATATATATATATATATATATATATATATATATATATATATATATATATATATATATATTAGATGAAATAAATAATCATCACCTCTCAAAGACGAGGAAAACTCAAAAATGACAGCAGCTTTCCTTCCCTCTGTTCTAATATTAGCTTACTCATGTTCTCCTGGTGTCGACTATAAATAGGACAGTTTGTTTTCCAATCCTGTGAAGACCAGACTCCACTAATCCCAGCCAGTCCCAAGATTCACCTTCACTAATTTAGCAATTAAAGAAGCCGTCCTCCAACAAGCATTTATTTATTTCTTATTTTAGTTATAAAATATTTGACTGTCAAGCAAAACGTAAGACATATATAATATATAAGATGAGTTTTTGCAGTTGCTCGTCTGTTGCAAGCAATATATTTTTGCTGTCATGTATAATTCAGCTTCTCCGCTAACTTTCATGTTTCCTTCAATGTTTACTTACAAACCCCGTTTCCATATGAGTTGGGAAATTGTGTTAGATGTAAATATAAACGGAATACAATGATTTGCAAATCATTTTCAACCCATATTCAGTTGAATATGCTACAAAGACAACATATTTGATGTTCAAACTGATAAGACGGCACTGTATCAAAAACCGACATCAACCTCTAAAGGATATCACCACATGGGCTCAGGGACACTTCAGAAAACCACTGTCACTAAATACAGTTTGTCGCTACATCTGTAAGTGCAAGTTAAAGCTCTACTATGCAAAGCGAAAGCCATTTATCAACAACACCCAGAAACGCCGCCGGCTTCTCTGGGCCCGAGATCATCTAAGATGGACTCATGCAAAGTGGGAAAGTGTTCTGTGGTCTGACGAGTCCACATTTCAAATTGTTTTTGGAAATATTCGACATCGTGTTATCCGAACCATCCAGACTGTTATCGACGCAAAGTTCAAAAGCCAGCATGTGTGATGGTATGGGGGTGTATTAGTGCCCAAGACATGGGTAACTTACACATCTGTGAAGGCACCATTAATGCTGAAAGGTACATACAGGTTTTGAAACAACATATGCTGCCATCTAAGCGCCGTCTTTTTCTTGCTTATTTCAGCAAGACAATGCCAAGCCCCATAAAAAAAGAGTGCGGGTACTTTCCTGGCCCGCCTGCAGTCCAGACCTGTCTCCCATCGAAAATGTGTGGCGCATTACGAAGCGTAAAGACGGAGACCCCGGACTGTTGAACGACTGAAGCTCTACATAAAACAAGAATGTGAAATAATTCCACTTTCAAAGCTTCAACAATTAGTTTCCTCAGTTCCCAATCGTTTATTGAGTGTTGTTAAAAGGAAAGGCCATGTAACACAGTGGTGAACATGCCATTTTCCCAACTACTTTGGCACGTGTTGCAGCCATGAAATTCTAAGTTAATTATTATTTGCAAAAAAATAAATAAAGTTTATGAGTTTGAACATCAAATATGTTGTCTTTGTAGTGCATTCAACTGAATATGGGTTGAAAAGGATTAGCAAATCATAGTTTTCCGTTTATATTTACATCTAACACAATTTCCCAACTCATATGGAAACGGGGTTTGTACTTGCTGCCTACGGAAGGGAGACCACCAGAATCCCACTACTCAACATTCCTGGTAAACCTTTGCACCCGCATCAGCGTATCCGGTACCGGTACCAAAATGCATTTTGATACTTTTCTATATAAAAGGGGAGCACAAAAAATGTCATTATTGTCTTTATTTTAACAAAAAATATGAGGGTACATGAAACATACCGGTGTAGTGAGTTTACATTATTCACCCAAGGAACTTTAGTTATTAGATAGTTCCGGTCGGACGGTTTTTCACGGGACGCATTTCGGGTGTTGTTGTTGTTTCCGGATGAGGAGATGCTGCTCCGTTATTGATTGAAGTAAAGTGTGAATGTCATTAAAACAGTTAGCGCCATCTTTTGACACTTATTCCACTCCCGTCCTTGCACGCTCTTCCACTCCCGTCCTTGCACTCTACACCGCTACAACAAAGATGGCTGTGAGAAGATGCTGTCAAAGTGGAGGCACGTAAATAAGACCGCCCACAAAGCGGCGCATGCTGAAGCGACTGTCAGAAAGTGACTTGAAGATGATGTGTAAAACATCATCTATGCAACATTTTGAGCAAAGAATCACCATTACATGTTATGTAGACCACAAGGAAGTCTTTTACATGTAGAAAAAAATCATAATAATATGACTCCTTTAATGCACCTTATAATAAAAAAAAAAATTAGGGCTGAAACGACGCGTCGACGTAGTCAACGTCATCGGTTACGTAAATATGTCGACGCCGTTTTTGTGCGTCGACGTCTCGCATATTTACGTCACACTACCGTCATGGCGGAGCGCAAAGCAGACGATGCGATCGGTGCGAGCGAGGGGAAAAAAAGCACGCCAAAAGTCGTCAAAAGTGTGGGAGTATTTCAATAAACAGCCTAAGAAGAAACGCTACTTTTACTCCGCTACTTTTATCTACATTCAGCTCGCTACTCGCTACTAATTTTTATCGATCTGTTAATGCACGCTTTGTTTGTTTTGGTCTGTCAGACAGACCTTCAAAGTGCATGCGTTTCAACAAATACAGTCACTGGTGACGTTCACTCCGTTCCACCAATCAGATGCAGTCACTGGTGACGTTGGACCAATCAAACAGAGCCAGGCGGTCACATGACCTGACTTAAACAAGTTGAAAAACTTATTGGGGTGTTACCATTTAATGGTCAATTGTACGGAATATGTACTGTACTGTGTAATCTACTAATAAAAGTTCCAATCAATCAATCAAAAGTGTGAAGGAAAAAAGACCCTTTTTTTATTTCAACCGTACATCCCGACAAAAGCCTAAAGACTGACTGCACAGTTCCTGTCTTCACAATAAAAGTGCCGCTCTATCGCGCCTGCGCTTTCAAAACAAGAGTCTCCGAAAGCCAGCGCAAACAAGCTAGCAAGCTACGGAGTTTGCCGCCAATGTATTTCTTGTAAAGTGTATAAAAACGAATATGGAAGCTGGACAAATAAGATGCCAAAAACCAACCACTTTCATGTGGTATTAGACAGAAAGGAGGAACTTTTTTTCTCCTCTATTTGAAAACGTGGACGTTATCAGCACTACTGTCTGATTACAATCAATGTAAGTCATCAGAATCAGGTAATACACCAACTTATATTCTTGTCTTCATGAAAGAAAGGAATCTATATGTGTTAAACATGCATGTATATTCATTAAAACACCTTTAACATGTAAACAAAAACGGCAAAATAAATAAATATAAATTATATACTGTATATATCAATGTATGTATATATATGTGTATATATATATGTATATATATATATATATATATATATATATATATATATATATATATATATATATATAT
Source organism: Nerophis lumbriciformis (assembly GCF_033978685.3). Taxonomy (NCBI): domain Eukaryota; kingdom Metazoa; phylum Chordata; class Actinopteri; order Syngnathiformes; family Syngnathidae; genus Nerophis; species Nerophis lumbriciformis. The sequence continues at coordinate 38,050,144 of NC_084573.2, forward strand.
ATATATATATATATATATATATGATATGTGTGTGTATGTTACTCATCAGTTACTCAGTACTTGAGTAGTTTTTTCACAACATACTTTTTACTTTAACTCAAGTAAATATTTGGGTGACTACTCCTTACTTTTACTTGAGTAATACATCTCTAAAGTAACAGTACTCTTACTTGAGTACAATTTCTGGCTACTCTACCCACCTCTGCTAATAATGTTGTTGTATGCACACTGTGTCGAGCGGAAATGGCCTATCATAGCAGCACAACGGCTATGAAGGAACATTTGAAAAGAAAACACCCGACAGCGTTCTTGCCATCACCATCAACTAGTCAATCGTCCGCGTGCGTATACGTTGTCATCATTACACAAAAACATGAATGTGTCATTTGTATCTGCGTTGTAAATTCATAAACTAAAACACCGTTTCGCTCTGAGAGGCGCGTTTGGCGTGCCTGTTCAGTGTTTACAAAGACGCGCTCCTCTTTAACGCTAACGTTAATTAGTTGTGCAAATACCTTTTTCAACATTAACAGTTACATATACTATGTACAAACCAACAATTAACTTTCACTTTAATCATACTATCATTGTTGTGTTATTAAGAAAAATAAGCAATACTTTTATTTTTGTTGAAATGTTTACACTGTTACAGAATATTTCCGTTTTGCACTTTTTTGTATTGGATGTTTATCTTTATTTTTGCACATTTTAAAGCAAAATAAGCAATACTTTTACTTTTGAAATGCTTATACTATTGCAGAATATTAAGATTTGCACTGGATGTTTACTTTTATATTTGCACATTAAAAAGCAAATAAGCTACTTTTAATTTTGTTAAATGTTAAAAGTTTTAAATGTTTACATTGTTACAGAATATTTTGTCATGTTGTTGTCAATGTTGACTGAGTGGCCATACTTTTTTTTTTTTGTAAATAAAAGTCATGCCTTTTGAAAAAACTGGCCTACATTTATTTTTTCATCTTCATTTTAAATAAAAAAAATAATCGGTAAAAGGAAAAATAATCTATAGATGAATCGAAAAAAATAATCTATAGATTAACCGATTAATCGAAAAAAATAATCTATAGATTAATCGATAGAAAAATAATCGTTAGCTGCAGCCTTAATTAAAATTGACAATCGTTACTACCTTATATTTATTCATGGCACTATAAGGCTAAAATCATCACTTCTGGCGCTGTTGCACAGTAAAAAATTGCTGTTTTAGCACATTTTCACTTTGGCCCCCAGGGGGCCAAAAGTTTGGGGACCCCTGCCGTGGCATCTCGTTACCTTGTGACCAGGAAGGACAGTGGCGCAGGTAGAAGCTGACTTGTGGCCTCCTGGCTCCCCACTGTTGAAGGAGGTCCAGGAGGGGCAACTCCTGAGGGAGGACTCGCTCTGACAGGAGACAAAAAGGAAAACAAAAATGTCCTCAAAGATCCAAATAACGACTAAATTTCAGCGACGGGTATGGGATTATTTTGAAATAAATACAAACCCCAAAAGCAGTGAAGTTGTCACGTTGTGTAAATGGTAAATAAAAAGAGAATACAACAACTTATATTCAATTGAATAGACTGCAAAGACAAGATATTTAACGTTCCAACTGGAAAACTTTGTTATTTTTTGCAAATATTAGCTCATTTGGAATTTGATGGCTGCAAGATGTTTCAAAAAAGCTGGCACAAGTGGCAAAAAAGAGTGAGAAAGTTGAGGAATGCTCATCAAAGACTTATTTGGAACATCCCACAGGTGAACAGGCTAATTGGGAACAGGTGGGTGCCATGATTGGGTATAAAAGGAGCTTCCATTCACAAACACGGACGGGGCGAGGGTCGAGGGTCACCACTTTGTCAACAAATGCCTGAGCAAATTGTTTTAGAACAACATTTCTCAAGCAGCTATTGCAAGGAATTTAGGGATTTCACCATCTACGCTCCGTAATATCATCAAAAGGTTCCGAGAATCTGGAGAATTCACTGCATGTAAGCCATGATATTACAGACCTTGGATCTGCATCAAAAAACGACATCAGTGTGTAAAGGATATCACCACATGGGCTCAGGAACACTTCAAAAAACCACTGTCAGTAACTACAGTCGGTCGCTACATCTGCAAATGCAAGTTAAAACTCTACTATGCAAAGCCAAAGCCAATTTATCAACAACACCCAGAAACGCTTCGCTGGGCCCAAGCAAGAATGGCCGCCCGGATCTGAACCCGAGTGGTGTTTTGTTATTGGACTTTTGTGCTGGTCACGGGTTGTCCATAACAAACACCATGTTCAAACATAAGGGTGTCCATATGTGCACTTGGCACCAGGACACCCTAGGCCGCAGTTTCATGATCGACTTTGTAGTTGTGTCATCGGATTTGCGGCCTCATGTTTTGGACACTCGGGTGAAGAGAGGGGCGGAGCTTTCTACCGATCACCACCTGGTGGTGAGTTGGCTGCGATGGTGGGGGAGGATGCCGGACAGACCTGGCAGGCCCAAACGCATTGTGAGGGTCTGCTGGGAACGTCTGGCAGAGTCTCCTGTCAGAGAGAGTTTCAATTCCCACCTCCGGGAGAACTTTGAACATGTGACGAAGGAGGTGCTGGAAATTGAGTTCAAGTGGACCATGTTCCATACCTCTATTGTTGAGGCGGTTGATTGGAGCTGTGGCTGCACAGTAGTTGGTGCCTGTTGTGGTGGTAATCCTGGAACCCGCTGGTGTGCTGTCAAGCTGAAGAAGGAGTCCTATCGGGTTCTTTTGGCTCATAGGACTCCGGAGGCAGCGGACAGGTACCGACAGGCCAAGCGGTGTTCGGCTTCAGCGGTCGCGGAGGCAAAAACTCGGGACATGGGAGGAGTTCGGGGAAGCCATGGAAAACGACTTACGGACAGCTTCGAAGCGATTCTGGACCACCATCTGCCGCCTCAAGAAGGGGAAGCAGTGCACTGTCAACACTGTGTATGGTGAGGATGGTGTTCTGCTGACCTCGACTGCGGCTGTTGTGGATCTGTGGAGGGAATACTTCGAAGACCTCCTCAATCCCACCAACACGTCTTCCTGTGAGGAAGCAGTGCCTGGGGAATCTGTGGTGGGCTCTCCTATTTCTGGGGCTGAGGTTGCTGAGGTAGTTAAAAAGCTCCTTGGTGGCAAGGTCCCGGAGGGTGGATGAGATCCGCCCGGAGTTCCTTAAGGCTCTGGATGCTGTGGGGCTGTCTTGGTTGACAAGACTCTGCAACATCGCCTGGACATCGGTGGCGGTACCTCTGGATTGGCAGACCGGGGTGGTGGTTCCTCTCTTTAAGAAGGGGAACCGGAGGGTGTTTCAACTATCGTGGGATAACACTCCTCAGTCTTCCCGGTAAGGTCTATTCAGGTGTACTGGAGAGGAGGCTTAGCCGGATAGTCGAACCTTGGATTCAGGAGGAACAGTGTGGTTTTTGTCCTGGTCGTGGAACTGTGGACCAGCTCTATACTCTCGGCAGGGTCCTTGAGGGTGCATGGGAGTTTGCCCAACCAGTCTACATGTGTTTTGTGGACTTGGAGAAGGCAGTCGACCGTGTCCCTCGGGAAGTCCTGTGGGGAGTGCTCAGAGAGTATGGGGTATCGGACTGTCTGATTGTGGCGGTCCGCTCCCTGTACGATCAGTGTCAGAGCTTGGTCCGCATTGCCGGCAGTAAGTCGGACACGTTTCCAGTGAGGGTTGGAGTCCGCCAAGGCTGCCCTTTGTCACCCATTCTGTTCATAACTTTAATGGACAGAATTTCTAGGCATGGAGAAGGCATTTGACCGTGTCCCTCGGGAAGTCCTGTGGGTAGTGCTCGGAGAGTATGGGGTATCTGACTGTCTGATTGTGGCGGTCCGCTCCCTGTATGATCAGTGTCAGAACTTGGTCCACATTGCCGGCAGTAAGTCGGACACGTTTCCAGTGAGAGTTGGACTCCGCCAAGGCTGCCTTTTGTCACCAATTCTGTTCATAACTTTTATGGACATAATTTCTAGGCGCAGTCAAGGCGTTGAGGGGATCCGGTTTGGTGGCTGCAGGATTAAGTCTCTGCTTTTTGCAGATGATGTGGTCCTGATGGTTTCATCTGGCCAGGATCTTCAGCTCTCACTGGATTGGTTCGCAGTGCGAAGCGACTGGGATGAGAATCAGCACCTCCAAGTCTGAGTCCATGGTTCTCGCCCGGAAAAGGGTGGAGTGCCATCTTCGGGTTGGGGAGGAGATCTTGCCCCAAGTGGAGGAGTTCAAGTACTTCGGAGTGAGGGAAGAGTGGATGGTGAGATCGACAGGCTGATCGGTGCGGCGTCTTCAGTAATGCGGACGCTGTATCGATCCGTTGTGGTGAAGAAGTAGCTGAGCCGGAAGGCAAAGCTCTCAATTTACTGGTTGATCTACGTTCCCATCCTCACCTATGATCATGAGCTTTGGGTTATGACCGAAAGGACAAGATCACGGGTACAAGCGGCCCAAATTAGTTTCCTCCGCCGGGTGGCGGGGCTCTCCCTTAGAGATAGGGTGAGAAGCTCTGTCATCCGGGAGGAGCTCAAAGTAAAGCCGCTGCTCCTCCACATGGAGAGGAGCCAGATTAGGTGGTTCGGGCATCTGGTCAGGATGCCACCCGAACACCTCCCGAGGGAGGTGTTTAGGGCACGTCCAGCCGGTAAGAGGCCACGGGGAAGACCCAGGACAAGTTGGGAAGACTATGTCTCCCGGTTGGCCTGGGAATGCCTCGGGATCCCCTGGGAGGAGCTGGACGAAGTGGCTGGGGAGAGGAAAGTCTGGGCTTCCCTGCTTAGGCTGCTGCTCAAAAGTGCAATTGAAAAAAGGTCAATCAGGATCATTCATAATCTTGGTTT
>NC_084573.2:38060000-38100000 GCF_033978685.3 Nerophis lumbriciformis
CTGGTCACTCCCAAGTTCTTTTGGATGACATATATGTTGAGTAAGAAGGTCCACCGAGTCAGAATAGTCCTTGGCCAAGTTTTACTAAAGCTTTAGGAGACCATGTCTATTCTTGGTGTTGGGTTTTATCAAATACATTTCCCCCCCAAAAATGCGACTTATATATGTTTTTTTTCCCTTCTTTATTATGCATTTTCGGCCGGTGCGACTTATACTCCGGAGCGACTTATACTCCAAAAAATACGGTATACAAGTCAGCTGAATAGGAGTGTGAAAACCTGCCCAAGAGGTACAAAAACAAGATTAAAAATATGTTGCACGTGACCAGTCTTCCTCTCAGGGAAATAAAACACACTGGTCACTCCCAAGTTCTTTTGGATGACATATATGTTGAGTAAGAAGGTCCACCGAGTCAGAATAGTCCTTGGCCAAGTTTTACTAAAGCTTTAGGAGACCATGTCTATTCTTGGTGTTGGGTTTTATCAAATACATTTCCCCCCCAAAAATGCGACTTATATATGTTTTTTTTCCTTCTTTATTATGCATTTTCGACCGGTGCGACTTATACTCCGGAGCGAAAAATACGGTAGTTATAGGATCATACAAAGTCCTCATGTGTCCAGGGACATATTTACTGACTTTATAAACATAATACGAATTTTAAAAAAAGGAAAAGAGAACTTGTGACGATAAGAAATATCGATGTAATCATAGTAGTATCGACTAGATACGCTCTTGTACTTTGTATCATTACAGTGGATGTCAGGTGTAGATCCACCCATGGCGTTTGTTTACATTGTGACGGCGGTGAGCTATTGTATCCTCCTACGGTGTGCAGTGAAGCATGTTTAGCTATTCCTCCTCCTCCAGTGATAATGCTACTTGTAAGAAACTTACTTTATTTGTCGCCATGGAGGCCAGGATTAGTGATTTAGAAGTAGCTAAAACACTAGCCATGTCTTAAAGCAGCTCTTCCTGAGGGTGTTTCAGTGTTATAACTTCACTTTATCTTTACTTTTTACACCAAAATGCGTCCATTCTCCCTTTTCTGTCTACACACTGTGTCTGCTTGTAAGTACTCTGTGTGTGTGTGTGTGTGTGTGTGTGCGCTGCCCAACATGCTCCTCTGCTGGTAAAACCAGCAAAGTCACCACGTGACGACGCGCCGTCATGCGGGTGAATGGAGAACCGGTACTTTTCAAACAGAGTATAGTACCGTTTTTGATTAATTAGTAACGTGGTACTATACCGTACAGCCAGGGTACACACGCTACGGACGCGTACATTTCACGAGAACGGATGAGTGGGTGGGGAAAATGGCAATACTGTCAGAGTTTGTCGGTGACGAACCCCAAGATGCAGAGATGACGGCAGGCATTGAGCAAAGAAAACATGATTTAATACTATAGCAAAAAAAACAAACAAAAGGGAACGAACAAAAGGCGCGCACAAGGCGGAGAACAAACTTGGCTATGAACTAAAATAGCACAGAGGCTAACTGTGGACAAGAAACAAAAAACACTTACTGCGACACGAAGGAACTAGGACAAGAGCAGAGTGAAACAAAAGTAGACAGAGCTACAACGACAAGTATTAAGACAGATAGTAATGACGATGACAATAATCCAGCAGTGACTGGAGGGTAGGGCAGGTATTGACACCAGGTGTGGCCAGGTGCCAATCAGCCACAGCTGAGGGGACACAGCACTCAGGGAGACAAACAGGAAACAGAACCAAAACAAGAGCGCTGACAGGAAATACTACACACAGAGAGGAAAAACTAAAACACAACCAAACTGTCAGGGGCAAGCCTGACAAATACTTTATGAAATGGAGGAAATACTACCAATACAGGGTTTCCCCTTCATGTAATTGGTTGTGGCATGCACACCGTGGCAAAATCATAGCCGCCACACCCTGAAAATAATGTTTTTTTAGTGAAAACAAATTAAAAGGAACATAATGTGCTACAACTTGCAATCTGATTGGCTATTGCAACTGTCTATCAACTCAATGTCTCCAGCCACTGTATTGATTCAGAAGGCAACAAGCTAGCTGAAATCTGATTGGATGAAAACTCTAACGTAACTCTGGAGCCTAATATGACATGAAGAGAATATGATATATATTTTTACATCTTTACAGAAAGTAAATAAAAAATTAAACTAACTTTAATAATTTATGGTTTATGTTTGGCCTTGCTGGCTCCGACCGGCCCACCACTGGTAGCCCTTAATCCCAAGTGTCTCAAAGGGCTGCACAAGCCAGCAGGACATTGTGTCCGTGCATGTGAAAGTGCAAGTAGCACAACAGCACACGGTGACGGCCGAATGTGATTTGCGTTCCAGACAATCCAGCGCCTACTGTCCACGCCCGTACAGCCAACGCCATCTCTATAGGAACCACATGTGGCCACTTAAACACGAGCCTCCGCCTTGCTGAGAAAAGAAAACTCTCACTCTGAGTCACAACTTGACTTTACTGTGGAAGCCAGTGGATGAGTGGGACATCCTCCACAGGACATTCAAACATTTCATTTCATTCACACTCCTAATGTAAGACACAAACCTGTTTTTTATTTTTTAATGCACTCTAAATATTAAACAAATGCCATCAAAAGCCCGCTTACAATGGATTCTGCCTATTAAAGCCCTTAAAAAAGATGTAAGTATATATGTCATGTAGTAACATTCATAATAACATGTAATATATACATGATGTAAGTATATATGTAGTATCTAGTAACATTCATAATAACATGTAATATATACATGATGTAAGTATATATGTAGTATCTAGTAACATTCATAATAACATGTAATATATACATGATGTAAGTATATATGTCATGTAGTAACATTCATAATAACATGTAATATATACATGATGTAAGTATATATGTCATGTAGTAACATTCATAATAATATGTAATATATACGTGATGTAAGTATATATGTCATGTAGTAATATTCATAATATGTAATATATACATGATGTAAGTATATATGTCATGTAGTAACATTCATAATAACATGTAATATATACATGATGTAAGTATATATGTCATGTAGTAACATTCATAATAACATGTAATATATACATGATGTAAGTATATATGTCATGTAGTAACATTCATAATAACATGTAATATATACATGATGTAAGTATATATGTAGTATCTAGTAACATTCATAATAACATGTAATACATACATGATGTAAGTATATATGTCATGTAGTAACATTCATAATAACATGTAATATATACATGATGTAAGTATATATGTCATGTAGTAACATTCATAATAACATGTAATATATACATGATGTAAGTATATATGTAGTATCTAGTAACATTCATAATAACATGTCATATATACATGATGTAAGTATATATGTCATGTAGTAACATTCATAATAACATGTCATATATACATGATGTAAGTATATATGTAGTATCTAGTAACATTCATAATAACATGTAATATATACATGATGTAAATAAATATGCAATGTAGTAACATTCATAATAACATGTAATATATAAATGATGTAAGTATATATGTAGTATCTAGTAACATTCATAATAACATGTAATACATACATGATGTAAGTATATATGTCATGTAGTAACATTCATAATAACATGTAATATATACATGATGTAAGTATATATGTAGTATCTAGTAACATTCATAATAACATGTCATATATACATGATGTAAGTATATATGTCATGTAGTAACATTCATAATAACATGTCATATATACATGATGTAAGTATATATGTAGTATCTAGTAACATTCATAATAACATGTAATATATACATGATGTAAATAAATATGCAATGTAGTAACATTTATAATAACATGTAATATATACATGATGTAAGTATATATGTCATGTAGTAACATTCATAATAACATGTAATATATACATGATGTAAGTATATATGTCATGTAGTAACATTCATAATAACATGTAATATATACATGATGTAAGTATATATGTAGTATCTAGTAACATTCATAATAACATGTAATATATACATGATGTAAGTATATATGTAGTATCTAGTAACATTCATAATAACATGTAATATATACATGATGTAAGTATATATGTCATGTAGTAACATTCATAATAACATGTAATATATACATGATGTAAGTATATATGTCATGTAGTAACATTCATAATAATATGTAATATATACGTGATGTAAGTATATATGTCATGTAGTAATATTCATAATATGTAATATATACATGATGTAAGTATATATGTCATGTAGTAACATTCATAATAACATGTAATATATACATGATGTAAGTATATATGTCATGTAGTAACATTCATAATAACATGTAATATATACATGATGTAAGTATATATGTCATGTAGTAACATTCATAATAACATGTAATATATACATGATGTAAGTATATATGTAGTATCTAGTAACATTCATAATAACATGTAATACATACATGATGTAAGTATATATGTCATGTAGTAACATTCATAATAACATGTAATATATACATGATGTAAGTATATATGTCATGTAGTAACATTCATAATAACATGTAATATATACATGATGTAAGTATATATGTAGTATCTAGTAACATTCATAATAACATGTCATATATACATGATGTAAGTATATATGTCATGTAGTAACATTCATAATAACATGTCATATATACATGATGTAAGTATATATGTAGTATCTAGTAACATTCATAATAACATGTAATATATACATGATGTAAATAAATATGCAATGTAGTAACATTCATAATAACATGTAATATATAAATGATGTAAGTATATATGTAGTATCTAGTAACATTCATAATAACATGTAATACATACATGATGTAAGTATATATGTCATGTAGTAACATTCATAATAACATGTAATATATACATGATGTAAGTATATATGTAGTATCTAGTAACATTCATAATAACATGTCATATATACATGATGTAAGTATATATGTCATGTAGTAACATTCATAATAACATGTCATATATACATGATGTAAGTATATATGTAGTATCTAGTAACATTCATAATAACATGTAATATATACATGATGTAAATAAATATGCAATGTAGTAACATTTATAATAACATGTAATATATACATGATGTAAGTATATATGTCATGTAGTAACATTCATAATAACATGTAATATATACATGATGTAAGTATATATGTCATGTAGTAACATTCATAATAACATGTCATATATACATGATGTAAGTATATATGTAGTATATAGTAACATTCATAATAACATGTAATACAGACATGATGTAAGTATATATGTCATGTAGTAACATTCATAATAACATGTAATATATACATGATGTAAGTATATATGTAGTATCTAGTAACATTCATAATAACATGTAATATATACATGATGTAAGTATATATGTCATGTACTAACATTCATAATAACATGTAATATATACATGATGTAAGTATATATGTCATGTAGTAACATTCATAATAACATGTAATATATACATGATGTAAGTATATATGTCATGTAGTAACATTCATAATAACATGTAATATATACATGATGTAAGTATATATGTCATGTAGTAACATTCATAATAACATGTAATATATACATGATGTAAGTATATATGTCATGTAGTAACATTCACAATAACATGTAATATAAACATGATGTAAGTATATATGTCATGCAGTAACATTCATAATAACATGTAATATATACATGATGTAAGTATATATGTAGTATCTAGTAACATTCATAATAACATGTAATATATACATGATGTAAGTATATATGTCATGTAGTAACATTCATAATAACATGTAATATATACATGATGTAAGTATATATGTCATGTAGTAACATTCATAACAACATGTAATATATACATGATGTAAGTATATATGTCATGTAGTAACATTCATAATAACATGTAATATATACATGATGTAAGTATATATGTCATGTAGTAACATTCATAATAACATGTAATATATACATGATGTAAGTATATATGTAGTATCTAGTAACATTCATAATAACATGTAATACATACATGATGTAAGTATATATGTCATGTAGTAACATTCATAATAACATGTAATATATACATGATGTAAGTATATATGTCATGTAGTAACATTCATAATAACATGTAATATATACATGATGTAAGTATATATGTAGTGTCTAGTAACATTCATAATAACATGTAATATATACATGATGTAAGTATATATGTAGTATCTAGTAACATTCATAATAACATGTCATATATACATGATGTAAGTATATATGTCATGTAGTAACATTCATAATAACATGTCATATATACATGATGTAAGTATATATGTAGTATCTAGTAACATTCATAATAACATGTAATATATACATGATGTAAATAAATATGCAATGTAGTAACATTTATAATAACATGTAATATATACATGATGTAAGTATATATGTCATGTAGTAACATTCATAATAACATGTAATATATACATGATGTAAGTATATATGTCATGTAGTAACATTCATAATAACATGTCATATATACATGATGTAAGTATATATGTAGTATATAGTAACATTCATAATAACATGTAATACAGACATGATGTAAGTATATATGTCATGTAGTAACATTCATAATAACATGTAATATATACATGATGTAAGTATATATGTAGTATCTAGTAACATTCATAATAACATGTAATATATACATGATGTAAGTATATATGTCATGTACTAACATTCATAATAACATGTAATATATACATGATGTAAGTATATATGTCATGTAGTAACATTCATAATAACATGTAATATATACATGATGTAAGTATATATGTCATGTAGTAACATTCATAATAACATGTAATATATACATGATGTAAGTATATATGTCATGTAGTAACATTCATAATAACATGTAATATATACATGATGTAAGTATATATGTCATGTAGTAACATTCACAATAACATGTAATATAAACATGATGTAAGTATATATGTCATGCAGTAACATTCATAATAACATGTAATATATACATGATGTAAGTATATATGTAGTATCTAGTAACATTCATAATAACATGTAATATATACATGATGTAAGTATATATGTCATGTAGTAACATTCATAATAACATGTAATATATACATGATGTAAGTATATATGTCATGTAGTAACATTCATAACAACATGTAATATATACATGATGTAAGTATATATGTCATGTAGTAACATTCATAATAACATGTAATATATACATGATGTAAGTATATATGTCATGTAGTAACATTCATAATAACATGTAATATATACATGATGTAAGTATATATGTAGTATCTAGTAACATTCATAATAACATGTAATACATACATGATGTAAGTATATATGTCATGTAGTAACATTCATAATAACATGTAATATATACATGATGTAAGTATATATGTCATGTAGTAACATTCATAATAACATGTAATATATACATGATGTAAGTATATATGTAGTGTCTAGTAACATTCATAATAACATGTAATATATACATGATGTAAGTATATATGTCATGTAGTAACATTCATAATAACATGTAATATATACATGATGTAAGTATATATGTAGTGTCTAGTAACATTCATAATAACATGTAATATATCACTGAAGTTTTGGGGAAGTATGTAAAGAAACTTGGCCAAACTTGATAGAAGAGTGAATGCAGCATGTTATCAGAAAATAATTTAGGGATTTCACCATCTATGGTCCGTAATATCATCAAAAGGTTCAAAGAATCTGGAGAAATCACTGCACGTAAGCGGCAAGGCCGAAAACACAAGATAATCACATTGAATTATTTACATTATTTATAATCCAGGGTGTGGAGGGTAAGTGTCAAAAAGACAGCCAAAAGAGTTTGATATGAGAATAAATCTAAAGTTAAAATATAGGGTAGAAATGCACCCATTTGCAGGAAATGTAGTCTTGATTTTCAACATTTTCTTTCAAGGCTTGCATGTCTACATTAAAACATTCTTCTTCATACTGCATTAATATATGCTACTTTTAAACTTTCATGCAGAGAAGGAAATCACAACTAAAAAAATCACTAATTTTTTTCATACGGTGTTGATGTGGAAATTTTTGCCTCGGCACTTTGATGGTGTGGACGTGTGGCACCGAATGGAGATAAGCGTCTCGACAGACGTCACAATATTTGAACAATGATGACGAAAACTGTTTTCTCTGTCGTGTCCGTGCGTCGAAAATTGTTATGCGCTTATTTTTTTTATTTGATTTTGTGCGTGGCATAGATTTGCTATGCGCAGAGGACGCTTAAACAGTGCGCAATTGCACAGGCGAGCACCTTAGAGGGAGCGTTGCTCGCACGGCTGCGCTAGCATCACAGCTAACAATAGCCATGCTGCTACCTCTCTGCTCGGGGAGGACGTATACCGTATTTTCCGCACTATTAGCCGCACCTAAAAACCACAAATTTACTCAAAAGCTGACAGTGCGCCTTATAACCCGGTGCGCTTTATATATGGATTAATATTAAGATTCATTTTCATAAAGTTTCGGTCTCGCAACTACGGTAAACAGCCGCCATCTTTTTTCCCCGTAGAAGAGGAAGCGCTTCTTCTTCTACGCAAGCAACCGCCAAGGTAAGCACCCGCCCCCATAGAACAGGAAGCGCTTCTTCTTCTACTGTAAGCAACCACCCGCCCGCGTAGAAGAAGAAGAAGCGCGCGGATATTACGTTTCATTTCCTTTGTGTGTTTACATCTGTAAAGACCACAAAATGGCTCCTACTAAGCGACAGGTTTCCGGTTCATGAAAAGACGCAATCTCTCCATCCGCACACGGACTACTATTTCACAGCAACTGCCTAAAGACTTTCAAGAAAAGCTGGCTACTTTCCGTGCATATTGTAAAAACAAGATAGCTGGAAAAAAAGATCCGGCCAGAGAACATTATCAACATGGACGAGGTTCCACTGACTTTTGATATTCCTGTGAACCGCACTGTGGATACAACGGGAGCACGTACGGTGAATATTCGCACCACGGGGAATGAGAAGTCATCCTTCACTGTGGTTCTAGCTTGCCATGCTAATGGCCAGAAACTTCCACCCATGGTGATATTCAAAAGGAAGACCTTGCCAAAAGAGACCTTTCCAGCCGGCGTCATCATAAAAGCTAACTCGAAGGGATGGATGGATGAAGAAAAGATGAGCGAGTGGTTAAGGTAAGTTTACGCGAAGAGGCCGGGTGGCTTTTTTCACGCAGCTCCGTCCATGTTGATATACGACTCCATGCGCGCCCACATCACGCTGGTTTTTAATATATTATTAAAGTTTGACTGACCTATCTGACTGTTTTTTTTGACATTCCTTTAGCGCAGTTAGATGCGGCTTATAACACGGGGCGCCTTATAGGTGGACAAAGTTTTGAAATATGCCGTTCATTGAAGGCGCGGCTTATAACCCAGGGCGCCTTATGGTGCGGAAAATACGGTATTTGGAACATCCCACAGGTGTGCAGGCTAATTGGGAACAGGTGGGTGCCATGATTGGGTATAAAAAGAGCTTCCCAAAAACTGCTCAGTCTTTCACAAGAAAGGATGGGGCGAGGTACACCACTTTGTCCACAACTGCGTGAGCAAATAGTCAAACAGTTTAAGAACAACGTTTCTCAAAGTGCAATTGCAAGAAATTGAGGGATTTCACCATCTACGGTCCATAATATCATCAAAAGGTTCAGAGAATCTGGAGAAATCACTCCACGTAAGCGGCATGGCCGGAAACCAACATTGAATGACCGTGACCTTCCATCAATAACAACAATATATAAATACAAAATGTCAGTGTTTATCCGTATATAAAAATATATAAATAATAAATGTCAGTGTGTGTCTGTGAATAACAATATATCGATAATAAATGTCAGTGTTTATCTGTAAATAACAGTATATAAATAACAAATGTCAGTGTTTATCTGTAAATAACAATATATAAATAATAAATGTCAGTGTTTATCTGTAAATAACAACATATAAATAAAAAATGTCAGTGTTCATCCGTAAATAACAATATATCGATAATAAATGTCAGTGTTTATCTGTAAATAACAATATATAGATAATAAATGTCAGTGTTTATCTGTAAATAACAATATATAATTAAAACATTTTAGTGTTTATCTGTAAATAACAATATATAAATAATAAATGTCAGTGTGTGTGTCTGTGAATAACAATATATAAATAATAAATGTCAGTGTGTGTGTCTGTGAATAACAATATATAAATAATAAATGTCAGTGTGTGTGTCTGTGAATAACAATATATCGATAATAAATGTCAGTGTTTATCTGTAAATAACAATATATAAATAAAAAATGTCAATGTTTATCTGTAAATAACAATATAAAAATAATAAATGTCAGTGTTTATCCGTAAATAACAATATATAAATAATAAATGTCAGTGTTTATCTGTAAATAACAATATATAAATAAAAAATGTCAGTGTTCATCCGTAAATAACAATATATCAATAATAAATGTCAGTGTTTATCTGTAAATAACAATATATAAATAAAAAATGTCAGTGTTTATCTGTAAATAACAATATACAAATAAAAAATGTCAGTGTTCATCCGTAAATAACAATATATCGATAATAAATGTCAGTGTTTATCTGTAAATAACAACATATAGATAATAAATGTCAGTGTGTATCTGTAAATAACAATATATAAATAACAAATGCCAGTGTTTATCTGTAAATAACAATATATAATTAAAAAATGTTAGTGTTTATCCGTAAATAACAATATATAAATACTAAATGTCTGTGTTTGTCTGTGAATAACAATATATCGATAATAAATGTCAGTGTTTATCTGTAAATAACAATATCTAAATAAAAAATGTCAATGTTTATCCGTAAATAACAATATATAAATAATAAATGTCTATGTGTATCTGTGAATAACAATATATCGATAATAAATGTCAGTGTTTATCTATAAATAACAATATATAAATAATAAATGTTAGCGTTTATCTGTAAATAACAATATATAGATAATAAATGTCAGTGTGTATCTGTAAATAATATATAAATAATAAATGTCAGTGTGTATCTGTAAATAACAATATATAAACAAAACATGTCAGTGTTTATCCGTAAATAACAATATATAAATACTAAATGTCTGTGTTTGTCTGTGAATAACAATATATCGATAATAAATGTCAGTGTTTATCTGTAAATAACAATATATAAATAAAAAATGTCAATGTTTATCCGTAAATAACAATATATAAATAATAAATGTCTATGTGTATCTGTGAATAACAATATATCGATAATAAATGTCAGTGTTTATCTATAAATAACAATATATAAATAATAAATGTTAGCGTTTATCTGTAAATAACAATATATAAATAATAAATGTCAGTGTGTGTCTGTGAATAACAATATATAACTAAACAATGTTACTGTTTATCCGTAAATAACAATATATATATAATAAATGTCAGTGTTTATCCGTAAATAACAATATATAAATAATACATGTCAGTGTGTGTCTGTGAATAACAATATATCGATAATAAATGTCAGTGTTTATCTGTAAATAACAATATATAAATAAAAAATGTCAATGCTTATCCGTAAATAAAAATATATAAATAATAAATGTCAGTGTGTGTCTGTGAATAACAATATATAAATAAACAATGTTACTGTTTATCCGTAAATAACAATATATATATAATAAATGTCAGTGTTTTTATCCGTAAATAACAATATATAAATAATACATGTCAGTGTGTGTCTGTGAAAAACAATATATCGATAATAAATGTCAGTGTTTATCTGTAAATAACAATATATAAATAAAAAATGTCAATGCTTATCCGTAAATAAAAATATATAAATAATAAATGTCAGTGTGTGTCTGTGAATAACAATATATAAATAAAAAATGTCAATGCTTATCCGTAAATAAAAATATATAAATAATAAATGTCAGTGTGTGTCTGTGAATAACAATATATAAATAAAAAATGTCAGTGTTTATCCGTAAATAACAATATATAAATAATAAATGTCAGTGTTTATCCGTAAATAACAATATATAAATAATACATGTCAGTGTGTGTCTGTGAATAACAATATATCGATAATAAATGTGAGTTTTTTTCCGTAAATAACAATATATAAATAATAAATGTCAGTGTGTGTCTGTGAATAACAATATATCGATAATAAATGTCAGTGTTTATCCGTAAATAACAATATATAAATAAAAAATGTCAATGCTTATCCGTAAATAAAAATATATAAATAATAAATGTCAGTGTGTGTCTGTGAATAACAATATATAAATAAAAAATGTCAGTGTTTATCCGTAAATAACAATATATAAATAATAAATGTCAGTGTTTATCTGTAAATAACAGTATATAGATAATAAATGTCAGTGTTTATCTGTAAATAACAATATAAAAATAAACAATGTCAGTGTTTATCCGTAAATAACAATATATAAATAACAAATGTCAGTGTTTATCTGTAAATAACAATATATAACTAAACAATGTTACTGTTTATCCGTAAATAACAATATATATATAATAAATGTCAGTGTTTATCCGTAAATAACAATATATAAATACATGTCAGTGTGTGTCTGTGAATAACAATATATCGATAATAAATGTCAGTGTTTATCTGTAAATAACAATATATAAATAAAAAATGTCAGTCTTTATCCGTAAATAAAAATATATAAATAATAAACTTCAGTGTGTGTCTGTGAATAACAATATATCGATAATAAATGTCAGTGTTTATCTGTAAATAACAATATATAAATAATAAATGTCTGTGTATCTGTGAATAACAATATATCGATAATAAATGTCAGTGTTTATCTGTAAATAATATATAAATAAAAAATGTCAGTGTTTATCCGTAAATAAAAATATATAAATAATAAATGTCAGTGTGTGTCTGTGAATAACAATAATCAATAATAAATGTCAGTGTTTATCTGTAAATAACAATATATAAATAATAAATGTCAGTGTTTATCTGTAAATAATATATAAATAAAAAATGTTTATTTATCTGTAAATAACCATATATAAATAATAAATGTCTGTGTGTATCTGTGAATAACTATATATATCATGTCAGTGTTTCTGTAAATAACAATATATAAATAAAAAATGTTAGTTTATCCGTACATAAAAATATATAAATAATAAATGTCTGTGTTTATCTGTAAATAACAATATATAAATAATAAATGTCAGTGTTTATCTGTAAATAACAATATATAATTAAAAAATGTCAATGTTTATTCGTAAATAACAATATATAAATAATACATGTCAGTGTGTGTCTGTGAATAACAATATATCGATAATAAATGTCAGTGTTTATCTGTAAATAATATATAAATAAAAAATGTCAGTGTTTATCCGTAAATAACAATATATAAATAGTCCCTCAGGAACCTGACTAAAAAGAAGTCCTTCAGAAACCTGACTAAAAAGAAGTCCCTCAGGAACCTGGCGATAAAGAAGTCCCTCAGGAACCTGACTAAAAAGAAGTCCCTCCGGAACTTGACTAAAAAGAAGTCCCTCAGGAACCTGACTAAAAAGAAGTCCCTCTGGAACCTGACTAAAAAGAAGTCCCTCAGGAACCTGACTAAAAAGAAGTCCCTCCGGAACTTGACTAAAAAGAAGTCCCTCAGGAACCTGACTAAAAAGAAGTCCCTCTGGAACCTGACTAAAAAGAAGTCCCTCAGGAACCTGACTAAAAAGAAGTCCCTCAGGAACTTGACTAAAAAGAAGTCCTTCAAGAACCTGACTAAAACAAAGTTCCTCAGCAACCTGACTAAAAAGAAGTCCCCCAGGAACCTGACTAAAAAGAAGTCCCTCAGGAACCTGATTAAAAAGAAGTTCCTCAGGAACCTGACTAAAAAGAAGTGCCTCAGGAACCTGACTAAAAAGAAGTCCCTCAAAAACCTGACTAAAAAGAAGTCCCTCAGGAACCTGACTAAAAAGAAGTCCCTCAGGAACCTGACTAAAAAGAAGTCCCCCAGGAACCTGACTAAAAAGAAGTCCCTCAGGAACCTGACTAAAAAGAAGTGCCACAGGAACCTGACTAAAAAGAAGTTCCTCAGGAACCTGACTAAAAAGAAGCCCCTCAGGAACCTCACTAAAAGAAGTCCCTCAGGAACCTGACTAAAAAGAAGTCCCTAAAACCTCACTGAACAGAAGTTCCTCAGGAACCTGACTAAATAAATAAAAAGAAGTCCCTCAGGAACCTGACAAAAAAGAAGTCCCTCAGGAACCTGACTAAAAAGAAGTCCCTCAGGAACCTGACGAAAAATAAGTTCCTAAAAAGAAGTCCCTCAGGAACCTGACGAAAAAGAAGTTCCTAAAAAGAAGTCCCTCCGGAACCTGACTAAAAAGAAGTTCCTCAGGAACCTGACTAAAAAGAAGTCCCTCAGGAACCTGACTAAAAAGAAGTCCCCCAGGAACCTGACTAAAAAGAAGTCCCTCAGGAACCTGACTAAAAAGAAGTCCCTCAGGAACCTGACTAAAAAGAAGTCCCCCAGGAACCTCACTAAAAGGAAGTCCCTCAGGAACCTGACTAAAAAGAAGTCCCCCAGGAACCTGACTAAAAGGAACTCCCTCAGGAACCTGACTAAAAAGAAGTCCTTCAGGAACCTGACTAAAAAGAAGTCCCTCAGAAACATCACTAAACAGAAGTTCCTCAGGAACCTGACTAAAAACAAGTCCCTCAGGAACCTGACTAAAAACAAGTCCCTCAGGAACCTAACTAAAAAGAAGTTCCTAAAAAGAAGTCCCTCAGGAACCTGACTAAAAAGAAGTCCCTCAGGAACCTGACTAAAAAGAAGTCCCTCAGGAACCTGACTAAAAAGAAGTCCCTCAGGAACCTGACTAAAAAGAAGTCCTTCAGGAACCTGACTAAAAAGAAGTCCCTCAGGAACCTCACTAAAAAGAAGTTCCTAAAAAGAAGTCCCTCAGGAACCTGACTAAAAAGAAGGCGTATTTGACAGGGAAAGTTTTTGAAAAAGTTCCTGTGAAAAAGGACGTCATATTTCAACTTTTTCTTTTATTTCTGCTTTTTTGTTTACGTTTTCTGTGAAAAATAATAAACAGGCAAATCCCTGGACACCCCTGTGATACATGATGTGTCTTCCTTTCACACAGAGCTCTGATATTCTCACACTTTTAGACAAAAACTGTCCTTAAAAAGATACTGCGATTGTTTTATAACGATACCAAACGATACCCTGTATCGTTATCGTTTGGTATCGTCCTCAACCTGCCATCAAAACGACACACAAACCACCGCCACTCATCCGCTGTGCATCAGGAGAAACTCACCGGCAACATTCCGGCTGCTCGTCCGTCCCGTTAGGAAATCACTTTGAAAGTCTCTTCTCGTCTCCCACGGACATCACATGCGTGGAAAAAGCAAAAAAGTCCCGCTGCTCAACTTCCCTCTCGATCCCTCCCCCCTTTCCGTCCTTCATCTCCGCTGCGGAAACTCGCGTGGATGTGTGTGTGTGTGTGTGTGTGTGTGTGTGTGTGTGTGTGTGTGTGTGTGTGTGTGTGTGTGTGTGTGTGTGTGTGTGTGTGTAAGAAAATAACATTAATTTGAGCATTTGGCGGACTTCCGGTCTGTGAAGTGGGTCATCGTCCCCGCTCACCCCTGTGACATCTGTCACGTCACGTCACGTCACGTCACGTCACGTCACGTCACGTCACGTCTCTCCACCCCCACGAACAATAAAACGACCAAAAAAATAAAAAAATAAAAAAAATAGCCATTTTTTGGAGTCACGACAGGAGACGCGAGGGCGCCCCCTGCTGGCGGAACAATTCCCCCTCCCCAACTCATGTCAACACAAATATCGATAATGTCGATACCAAGGTTACTTTTCATCCGTCCATCCATTTTCCTACCGCTTGTCCCTTCTGGAGCCTATCAAGCTCCCTTCCGCTCTTATTTTCTTAAATATCCCGGTTTGTGCTGTCCATATATGTAGCGTTCCGGAAGAGGATGTGCCGCAGGGAATTCTGGGAGTTTGTTTTGTTGTGTTTATGTCGTGTTGCGGTGCGAATATTCTCCCGAAAAAAATGTTTTTCATTGTTTTTTAGTGTGTTTTTTCTTTACGTCACATGTTTATAACAGTTGTTTATATTAACACCGTTAGTGTGACATGTATGTTTGATGAATAAGTACGCCTTTCATTCAATTAAAACGGTTTGTCCAAAATTAATAAAATCCTCACACACGACTATTTTCATGCAGCGTGACATCTTTTCTTGACATTTCCAACTAGTGATGGGTTGATGAGGCGTTTCGACACATTGCAAAACTGTATTGATACTGTGTCGATACTGTGTCACTAAATACTGACATCTGCTGGACATTAAAAATCCCTACAGGCAACCTATGGACCGACTCAACTGACACTGATTTGATGCCCTAGTACAGGGGTCACCAAACCAAAAACTACTTCTTGGGTACTGATTAATGCGAAGGGCTACCAGTTTGATACACACTTAAATAAATAAATATATTGTCATTTGTAAGTTACACGTAAGTGTGATTTAAACAAGAATAGCTAAATAAATACATTTATATATATAAAAAAATGGGTATTTCTGTCTGTCATTCCGTCGTACATTTTTTTTTTCCTTTTACGGAAGGTTTTTTGTAGAGAATAAATGATGAAAAAAAACACTTAATTGAACGGTTTAAAAGAGGAGAAAACACGAAAAAAATTAAAATAAAATTTTGAAACATAGTTTATCTTCAATTTCGACTCTTTAAAATTCAAAATTCAACCGACAAAAAGAAGAATAAAAACTAGCTTATTTGAATCTTTTTGAAAAACGAATTTATGGAACATCATTAGTAATTTTTCCTGATTAAGATACATTTTAGAATTTTGATGACATGTTTTTAAATTGGTTAAAATCCAATCTGCACTTTGTTAGAATATTTAACAAATTGGACCAAGCTATATTTCTAACAAGGACAAATCAGTATTTCTTCTAGATTTTCCAGAACAAAAATTTTAAAAGAAATTCAAAATACTTTGAAATAAGATTTAAATTTGATTCGACAGATTTTCTAGATTTGCCAGAATAATTTTTTTTGAATTTTAATCATAGTAAGTTTGAAGAAATATTTCACAAATATTCTTCGTCGAAAAAACCAGAAGCTAAAATATTTATTATTCTTTACAATAAAAAATAAATAAATCTACTTGAACATTGATTTAAATTGTCAGGAAAGAAGAGGAAGAAATTTAAAAGGTATATTTGTTAAAAAATCCTAAAATAATTTTTAAGGTTGTATTTTTTCTCTAAAATTGTATTTCTAAAAGTAATAAGTAAAAAAATAAATGAATTTATTTAAACAAGTGAAGACCCATCCATCCATCCATTTTCTACCGCTTATTCCAAGTGAAGACCAAGTCTTTAAAATATTTTCTTGGATTTTCAAATTCTATTTGAGTTTTGTCTCTTTTAAAATTAAAAATGTCGAGCAAAGCGAGACCAGCTTGCTAGTAAATAAATACAATTTAAAAAAATAGAGGCAGCTCACTGGTAAGTGCTGCTCTTTGAGCTATTTTTAGAACAGGCCAGCGGGCGACTGATCTGGTCCTTACGGGCTACCTGGTGACCGCGGGCACCGCGTTGGTGACCCCTGCCCTAGTATATACAATAATATAAACCAAGTCATTGTATTTCATTTAGGATTATTTCATATCTTCATTTAAATAAAAATATATTTTTATCTTTTTTAGATACAGTCAATAAAGCGACTGTCGATGTTGCCGGACCCATCACTATTTCCAACTATAAACCATTACTATCCCGTCAAACGCTCCAATATTGTGACACTGTTCTTATAATTCTATTATGGACAGATTTGAACTGGCCAGTGAGATAAATTAGCTCAGTATGAAGTATGGAAAAAAAACTGCTGTTCTAAATGTGTCCACTGGATGTCGCCAAAGCAAAGCGCGCATGACTTTAGAAGGGGGCGGAGCTATGTGTTGTGTTTGGACACTACGTCACTTACGCTGCTTATTAGTGAAAGTATACAAAATGTGGATTGTTACGTTCATGTCTTGATGTTGTTGGCAATGCAACCTGGGACATTTATACATAAATAAATGCTTTTGATAGAAAAAAAAGAAGTCCCTCAGAAACCTGACTAAAAAGAAGTCCCTCAGGAGCCTGACTAAAAAGAAGTCCCTCAGGAGCCTGACTGAAAAGAAGTACCTCAGGAACCTGACTAAAAAGAAGTCCCTCAGAAACCTGACTAAAAAGAAGTCCCTCAGGAGCCTGACTAAAAAGAAGTCCCTCAGGAGCCTGACTGAAAAGAAGTACCTCAGGAACCTGACTAAAAAGAAGTCCCTCAGGAACCTTACTAAAAAGAAGTACCTCAGGAACCTGACTAAAAAGAAGTCCCACAGGAACCTGACTAAAAAGAAGTACCTCAGGAACCTGACTAAAAAGAAGTTCCTCAGGAACCTGACTAAAAAGAAGTTCCTCAGGAACCTGACTAAAAAGAAGTCCCTCAGGAACCTGACTAAAAAGAAGTGCATCAGGAACCTGACTAAAAAGAAGTCCCTCAGGAACCTGACTAAAAAGAAGTTCCTCAGAACCTGACTAAAACAAAGTTCCTCAGGAACCTGACTAAAACAAAGTTCCTCAGGAACCTGACTAAAAAGAAGTGCATCAGGAACCTGACTAAAAAGAAGTACCTCAGGAACCTGACTAAAAAGAAGTTCCTCAGGAACCTGACTAAAAACAAGTCCCTCAGGAACCTGACTAAAAAGAAGTTCCTCAGGAACCTGACTAAAAAGAAGTACCTCAGGAACCTGACTAAAAAGAAGTTCCTCAGAACCTGACTAAAACAAAGTTCCTCAGGAACCTGACTAAAAAGAAGTGCATCAGGAACCTGACTAAAAAGAAGTCGCTCAAAAACCTGACTAAAAAGAAGTCCCTCAGAAACCTGACTAAAAAGAAGTCCCACAGGAACCTGACTAAAAAGAAGTCCCTCAGGAACCTGACTAAAAAGAAGTGCATCAGGAACCTGACTAAAAAGAAGTCCCTCAGGAACCTGACTAAAAAGAAGTTCCTCAGAACCTGACTAAAACAAAGTTCCTCAGGAACCTGACTAAAACAAAGTTCCTCAGGAACCTGACTAAAAAGAAGTCCCTCAGGAACCTGACTAAAAAGAAGTACCTCAGGAACCTGACTAAAAAGAAGTTCCTCAGGAACCTGACTAAAAAGAAGTTCCTCAGGAACCTGACTAAAAAGAAGTCCCTCAGGAACCTGACTAAAAAGAAGTGCATCAGGAACCTGACTAAAAAGAAGTCCCTCAGGAACCTGACTAAAAAGAAGTTCCTCAGAACCTGACTAAAACAAAGTTCCTCAGGAACCTGACTAAAACAAAGTTCCTCAGGAACCTGACTAAAAAGAAGTGCATCAGGAACCTGACTAAAAAGAAGTACCTCAGGAACCTGACTAAAAAGAAGTTCCTCAGGAACCTGACTAAAAACAAGTCCCTCAGGAACCTGACTAAAAAGAAGTTCCTCAGGAACCTGACTAAAAAGAAGTACCTCAGGAACCTGACTAAAAAGAAGTTCCTCAGAACCTGACTAAAACAAAGTTCCTCAGGAACCTGACTAAAAAGAAGTGCATCAGGAACCTGACTAAAAAGAAGTCGCTCAAAAACCTGACTAAAAAGAAGTCCCTCAGAAACCTGACTAAAAAGAAGTCCCACAGGAACCTGACTAAAAAGAAGTCCCTCAGGAACCTGACTAAAAAGAAGTGCATCAGGAACCTGACTAAAAAGAAGTCCCTCAGGAACCTGACTAAAAAGAAGTTCCTCAGAACCTGACTAAAACAAAGTTCCTCAGGAACCTGACTAAAACAAAGTTCCTCAGGAACCTGACTAAAAAGAAGTCCCTCAGGAACCTGACTAAAAAGAAGTACCTCAGGAACCTGACTAAAAAGAAGTACCTCAGGAACCTGACTAAAAAGAAGTTCCTCAGAACCTGACTAAAACAAAGTTCCTCAGGAACCTGACTAAAAAGAAGTGCATCAGGAACCTGACTAAAAAGAAGTCGCTCAAAAACCTGACTAAAAAGAAGTCCCTCAGAAACCTGACTAAAAAGAAGTCCCACAGGAACCTGACTAAAAAGAAGTCCCTAAGGAACCTGACTAAAAAGAAGTGCATCAGGAACCTGACTAAAAAGAAGTCCCTCAGGAACCTGACTAAAAAGAAGTTCCTCAGAACCTGACTAAAACAAAGTTCCTCAGGAACCTGACTAAAACAAAGTTCCTCAGGAACCTGACTAAAAAGAAGTCCCTCAGGAACCTGACTAAAAAGAAGTACCTCAGGAACCTGACTAAAAAGAAGTACCTCAGGAACCTGACTAAAAAGAAGTTCCTCAGAACCTGACTAAAACAAAGTTCCTCAGGAACCTGACTAAAAAGAAGTGCATCAGGAACCTGACTAAAAAGAAGTCGCTCAAAAACCTGACTAAAAAGAAGTCCCTCAGAAACCTGACTAAAAAGAAGTCCCACAGGAACCTGACTAAAAAGAAGTGCATCAGGAACCTGACTAAAAAGAAGTCCCTCAGGAACCTGACTAAAAGAAGTCCCTCAGGAACCTCACTAAAAAGAAGTCCCTCAAAAACCTGACTAAAAAGAAGTTCCTCAGGAACCTGACTAAAAAAAAGTACCTCAGGAACCTGACTAAAAAGAAGTCCCTAAAACCTCACTAAACAGAAGTCCCTCAGGAACCTGACAAAAAAGAAGTCCCTCAGGAACCTGACTAAAAAGAAGTTCCTCAGGAACCTGACTAAAAAGAAGTTCCTCAGGAACCTGACTAAAAAGAAGTTCCTCAGGAACCTGACTAAAAAGAAGTCCCTCAGGAACCTGACTAAAAAGAAGTGCATCAGGAACCTGACTAAAAAGAAGTCCCTCAGGAACCTGACTAAAAAGAAGTTCCTCAGAACCTGACTAAAACAAAGTTCCTCAGGAACCTGACTAAAACAAAGTTCCTCAGGAACCTGACTAAAAAGAAGTGCATCAGGAACCTGACTAAAAAGAAGTACCTCAGGAACCTGACTAAAAAGAAGTTCCTCAGGAACCTGACTAAAAACAAGTCCCTCAGGAACCTGACTAAAAAGAAGTTCCTCAGGAACCTGACTAAAAAGAAGTACCTCAGGAACCTGACTAAAAAGAAGTTCCTCAGAACCTGACTAAAACAAAGTTCCTCAGGAACCTGACTAAAAAGAAGTGCATCAGGAACCTGACTAAAAAGAAGTCGCTCAAAAACCTGACTAAAAAGAAGTCCCTCAGAAACCTGACTAAAAAGAAGTCCCACAGGAACCTGACTAAAAAGAAGTCCCTCAGGAACCTGACTAAAAAGAAGTGCATCAGGAACCTGACTAAAAAGAAGTCCCTCAGGAACCTGACTAAAAAGAAGTTCCTCAGAACCTGACTAAAACAAAGTTCCTCAGGAACCTGACTAAAACAAAGTTCCTCAGGAACCTGACTAAAAAGAAGTCCCTCAGGAACCTGACTAAAAAGAAGTACCTCAGGAACCTGACTAAAAAGAAGTTCCTCAGGAACCTGACTAAAAAGAAGTTCCTCAGGAACCTGACTAAAAAGAAGTCCCTCAGGAACCTGACTAAAAAGAAGTGCATCAGGAACCTGACTAAAAAGAAGTCCCTCAGGAACCTGACTAAAAAGAAGTTCCTCAGAACCTGACTAAAACAAAGTTCCTCAGGAACCTGACTAAAACAAAGTTCCTCAGGAACCTGACTAAAAAGAAGTGCATCAGGAACCTGACTAAAAAGAAGTACCTCAGGAACCTGACTAAAAAGAAGTTCCTCAGGAACCTGACTAAAAACAAGTCCCTCAGGAACCTGACTAAAAAGAAGTTCCTCAGGAACCTGACTAAAAAGAAGTACCTCAGGAACCTGACTAAAAAGAAGTTCCTCAGAACCTGACTAAAACAAAGTTCCTCAGGAACCTGACTAAAAAGAAGTGCATCAGGAACCTGACTAAAAAGAAGTCGCTCAAAAACCTGACTAAAAAGAAGTCCCTCAGAAACCTGACTAAAAAGAAGTCCCACAGGAACCTGACTAAAAAGAAGTCCCTCAGGAACCTGACTAAAAAGAAGTGCATCAGGAACCTGACTAAAAAGAAGTCCCTCAGGAACCTGACTAAAAAGAAGTTCCTCAGAACCTGACTAAAACAAAGTTCCTCAGGAACCTGACTAAAACAAAGTTCCTCAGGAACCTGACTAAAAAGAAGTCCCTCAGGAACCTGACTAAAAAGAAGTACCTCAGGAACCTGACTAAAAAGAAGTACCTCAGGAACCTGACTAAAAAGAAGTTCCTCAGAACCTGACTAAAACAAAGTTCCTCAGGAACCTGACTAAAAAGAAGTGCATCAGGAACCTGACTAAAAAGAAGTCGCTCAAAAACCTGACTAAAAAGAAGTCCCTCAGAAACCTGACTAAAAAGAAGTCCCACAGGAACCTGACTAAAAAGAAGTCCCTAAGGAACCTGACTAAAAAGAAGTGCATCAGGAACCTGACTAAAAAGAAGTCCCTCAGGAACCTGACTAAAAAGAAGTTCCTCAGAACCTGACTAAAACAAAGTTCCTCAGGAACCTGACTAAAACAAAGTTCCTCAGGAACCTGACTAAAAAGAAGTCCCTCAGGAACCTGACTAAAAAGAAGTACCTCAGGAACCTGACTAAAAAGAAGTACCTCAGGAACCTGACTAAAAAGAAGTTCCTCAGAACCTGACTAAAACAAAGTTCCTCAGGAACCTGACTAAAAAGAAGTGCATCAGGAACCTGACTAAAAAGAAGTCGCTCAAAAACCTGACTAAAAAGAAGTCCCTCAGAAACCTGACTAAAAAGAAGTCCCACAGGAACCTGACTAAAAAGAAGTGCATCAGGAACCTGACTAAAAAGAAGTCCCTCAGGAACCTGACTAAAAGAAGTCCCTCAGGAACCTCACTAAAAAGAAGTCCCTCAAAAACCTGACTAAAAAGAAGTTCCTCAGGAACCTGACTAAAAAAAAGTACCTCAGGAACCTGACTAAAAAGAAGTCCCTAAAACCTCACTAAACAGAAGTCCCTCAGGAACCTGACAAAAAAGAAGTCCCTCAGGAACCTGACTAAAAAGAAGTTCCTCAGGAACCTGACTAAAAAAAGTCCCTCAGGAACCTGACTAAAAAGAAGTCCCTCAAAAACCTGACTAAAAAGAAGTCCCTCAGGAACCTGACTAAAAAGAAGTGCCTCAGGAACCTCACTAAAAAGAAGTACCTCAGGAACCTGACTAAAAAGAAGTTCCTCAGGAACCTGACTAAAACAAAGTTCCTCAGGAACCTGACTAAAAAGAAGTGCATCAGGAACCTGACTAAAAAGAAGTCCCTCAAAAACCTGACTAAAAAGAAGTCCCACAGGAACCTGACTAAAAAGAAGTGCCTCAGGAACCTGACTAAAAAGAAGTACCTCAGGAACCTGACTAAAAAGAAGTACCTCAGGAACCTGACTAAAAAGAAGTTCCTCGGAACCTGACTAAAACAAAGTTCCTCAGGAACCTCACTAAAAAGAAGTCCCTCAAAAACCTGACTAAAAAGAAGTCCCTCAGGAACCTCACTAAAAAGAAGTCCCTCAGGAACCTGACTAAAACAAAGTTCCTCAGGAACCTGACTAAAAAGAAGTCCCGCAGGAACCTGACTAAAAAGAAGTCCCTCAGGAACCTGACTAAAAAGAAGTCCCTCAGGAACCTGACTAAAAAGAAGTCCCACAGGAACCTGACTAAAAAGAAGTGCATCAGGAACCTGACTAAAAAGAAGTCCCTCAGGAACCTGACTAAAACAAAGTTCCTCAGGAACCTGACTAAAAAGAAGTCCCTCAGGAACCTGACTAAAACAAAGTTCCTCAGGAACCTGACTAAAACAAAGTTCCTCAGGAACCTGACTAAAACAAAGTTCCTCAGGAACCTGACTAAAAGAAGTCCCTCAGGAACCTCACTAAAAAGAAGTCCCTCAAAAACCTGACTAAAAAGAAGTCCCTCAGGAACCTGACTAAAAACTTTGTCAGACTAAAAAGAAGTCCCTCAGGAACCTCACTAAAAGAAGTCCCTCAGGAACCTGACTAAAAAGAAGTCCCTAAAACCTCACTAAAAAGAAGTCCCTCAGGAACCTGACGAAAAAGAAGTCCCTCAGGAACCTGACTAAAAAGAAGTCCCTCAGGAACCTGACTAAAACAAAGTTCCTCAGGAACCTGACTAAAACAAAGTCCCTCAGGAACCTGACTAAAAAGAAGTCCCTCAGGAACCTGACTAAAAAGAAGTCCCTCAGGAACCTGACTAAAAAGAAGTCCCTCAGGAACCTGACTAAAACAAAGTTCCTCAGGAACCTGACTAAAACAAAGTTCCTCAGGAACCTGACTAAAATAAGTCCCTCAGGAACCTCACTAAAAACAGTCCCTCAGGAACCTGACTAAAAAGAAGTCCCTCAGGAACCTGACTAAAAAGAAGTCCCTCAGGAACCTGACTAAAAAGAAGTTCCTCAGGAACCTGACTAAAAAGAAGTACCTCAGGAACCTGACTAAAAAGAAGTTCCTCAGAACCTGACTAAAACAAAGTTCCTCAGGAACCTGACTAAAAAGAAATGCATCAGGAACCTGACTAAAAAGAAGTCGCTCAAAAACCTGACTAAAAAGAAGTCCCTCAGAAACCTGACTAAAAAGAAGTCCCACAGGAACCTGACTAAAAAGAAGTCCCTCAGGAACCTGACTAAAAAGAAGTGCATCAGGAACCTGACTAAAAAGAAGTCCCTCAGGAACCTGACTAAAAAGAAGTTCCTCAGAACCTGACTAAAACAAAGTTCCTCAGGAACCTGACTAAAACAAAGTTCCTCAGGAACCTGACTAAAAAGAAGTCCCTCAGGAACCTGACTAAAAAGAAGTACCTCAGGAACCTGACTAAAAAGAAGTACCTCAGGAACCTGACTAAAAAGAAGTTCCTCAGAACCTGACTAAAACAAAGTTCCTCAGGAACCTGACTAAAAAGAAGTGCATCAGGAACCTGACTAAAAAGAAGTCGCTCAAAAACCTGACTAAAAAGAAGTCCCTCAGAAACCTGACTAAAAAGAAGTCCCACAGGAACCTGACTAAAAAGAAGTCCCTCAGGAACCTGACTAAAAAGAAGTGCATCAGGAACCTGACTAAAAAGAAGTCCCTCAGGAACCTGACTAAAAAGAAGTTCCTCAGAACCTGACTAAAACAAAGTTCCTCAGGAACCTGACTAAAAAGAAGTCCCTCAGGAACCTGACTAAAAAGAAGTACCTCAGGAACCTGACTAAAAAGAAGTACCTCAGGAACCTGACTAAAAAGAAGTTCCTCAGAACCTGACTAAAACAAAGTTCCTCAGGAACCTGACTAAAAAGAAGTGCATCAGGAACCTGACTAAAAAGAAGTCGCTCAAAAACCTGACTAAAAAGAAGTCCCTCAGAAACCTGACTAAAAAGAAGTCCCACAGGAACCTGACTAAAAAGAAGTGCATCAGGAACCTGACTAAAAAGAAGTCCCTCAGGAACCTGACTAAAAGAAGTCCCTCAGGAACCTCACTAAAAAGAAGTCCCTCAAAAACCTGACTAAAAAGAAGTTCCTCAGGAACCTGACTAAAAAAAGTACCTCAGGAACCTGACTAAAAAGAAGTCCCTAAAACCTCACTAAACAGAAGTCCCTCAGGAACCTGACAAAAAAGAAGTCCCTCAGGAACCTGACTAAAAAGAAGTTCCTCAGGAACCTGACTAAAAGAAGTCCCTCAGGAACCTGACTAAAAAGAAGTCCCTCAAAAACCTGACTAAAAAGAAGTCCCTCAGGAACCTGACTAAAAAGAAGTGCCTCAGGAACCTCACTAAAAAGAAGTACCTCAGGAACCTGACTAAAAAGAAGTTCCTCAGGAACCTGACTAAAACAAAGTTCCTCAGGAACCTGACTAAAAAGAAGTGCATCAGGAACCTGACTAAAAAGAAGTCCCTCAAAAACCTGACTAAAAAGAAGTCCCACAGGAACCTGACTAAAAAGAAGTGCCTCAGGAACCTGACTAAAAAGAAGTACCTCAGGAACCTGACTAAAAAGAAGTACCTCAGGAACCTGACTAAAAAGAAGTTCCTCGGAACCTGACTAAAACAAAGTTCCTCAGGAACCTCACTAAAAAGAAGTCCCTCAAAAACCTGACTAAAAAGAAGTCCCTCAGGAACCTCACTAAAAAGAAGTCCCTCAGGAACCTGACTAAAACAAAGTTCCTCAGGAACCTGACTAAAAAGAAGTCCCGCAGGAACCTGACTAAAAAGAAGTCCCTCAGGAACCTGACTAAAAAGAAGTCCCTCAGGAACCTGACTAAAAAGAAGTCCCACAGGAACCTGACTAAAAAGAAGTGCATCAGGAACCTGACTAAAAAGAAGTCCCTCAGGAACCTGACTAAAACAAAGTTCCTCAGGAACCTGACTAAAAAGAAGTCCCTCAGGAACCTGACTAAAACAAAGTTCCTCAGGAACCTGACTAAAACAAAGTTCCTCAGGAACCTGACTAAAACAAAGTTCCTCAGGAACCTGACTAAAAGAAGTCCCTCAGGAACCTCACTAAAAAGAAGTCCCTCAAAAACCTGACTAAAAAGAAGTCCCTCAGGAACCTGACTAAAAACTTTGTCAGACTAAAAAGAAGTCCCTCAGGAACCTCACTAAAAGAAGTCCCTCAGGAACCTGACTAAAAAGAAGTCCCTAAAACCTCACTAAAAAGAAGTCCCTCAGGAACCTGACGAAAAAGAAGTCCCTCAGGAACCTGGCGATAAAGAAGTCCCTCAGGAACCTGACTAAAAAGAAGTCCCTCAGGAACCTGACTAAAAAGAAGTCCCTCAGGAACCTGACTAAAAAGAAGTCCCTCAGGAACCTGACTAAAACAAAGTTCCTCAGGAACCTGACTAAAACAAAGTTCCTCAGGAACCTGACTAAAATAAGTCCCTCAGGAACCTCACTAAAAACAGTCCCTCAGGAACCTGACTAAAAAGAAGTCCCTCAGGAACCTGACTAAAAAGAAGTCCCTCAGGAACCTGACTAAAAAGAAGTTCCTCAGGAACCTGACTAAAAAGAAGTACCTCAGGAACCTGACTAAAAAGAAGTTCCTCAGAACCTGACTAAAACAAAGTTCCTCAGGAACCTGACTAAAAAGAAGTGCATCAGGAACCTGACTAAAAAGAAGTCGCTCAAAAACCTGACTAAAAAGAAGTCCCTCAGAAACCTGACTAAAAAGAAGTCCCACAGGAACCTGACTAAAAAGAAGTCCCTCAGGAACCTGACTAAAAAGAAGTGCATCAGGAACCTGACTAAAAAGAAGTCCCTCAGGAACCTGACTAAAAAGAAGTTCCTCAGAACCTGACTAAAACAAAGTTCCTCAGGAACCTGACTAAAACAAAGTTCCTCAGGAACCTGACTAAAAAGAAGTCCCTCAGGAACCTGACTAAAAAGAAGTACCTCAGGAACCTGACTAAAAAGAAGTACCTCAGGAACCTGACTAAAAAGAAGTTCCTCAGAACCTGACTAAAACAAAGTTCCTCAGGAACCTGACTAAAAAGAAGTGCATCAGGAACCTGACTAAAAAGAAGTCGCTCAAAAACCTGACTAAAAAGAAGTCCCTCAGAAACCTGACTAAAAAGAAGTCCCACAGGAACCTGACTAAAAAGAAGTCCCTCAGGAACCTGACTAAAAAGAAGTGCATCAGGAACCTGACTAAAAAGAAGTCCCTCAGGAACCTGACTAAAAAGAAGTTCCTCAGAACCTGACTAAAACAAAGTTCCTCAGGAACCTGACTAAAAAGAAGTCCCTCAGGAACCTGACTAAAAAGAAGTACCTCAGGAACCTGACTAAAAAGAAGTACCTCAGGAACCTGACTAAAACAAAGTTCCTCAGGAACCTGACTAAAAAGAAGTGCATCAGGAACCTGACTAAAAAGAAGTCGCTCAAAAACCTGACTAAAAAGAAGTCCCTCAGAAACCTGACTAAAAAGAAGTCCCACAGGAACCTGACTAAAAAGAAGTGCATCAGGAACCTGACTAAAAAGAAGTCCCTCAGGAACCTGACTAAAAGAAGTCCCTCAGGAACCTCACTAAAAAGAAGTCCCTCAAAAACCTGACTAAAAAGAAGTTCCTCAGGAACCTGACTAAAAAAAAGTACCTCAGGAACCTGACTAAAAAGAAGTCCCTAAAACCTCACTAAACAGAAGTCCCTCAGGAACCTGACAAAAAAGAAGTCCCTCAGGAACCTGACTAAAAAGAAGTTCCTCAGGAACCTGACTAAAAGAAGTCCCTCAGGAACCTGACTAAAAAGAAGTCCCTCAAAAACCTGACTAAAAAGAAGTCCCTCAGGAACCTGACTAAAAAGAAGTGCCTCAGGAACCTCACTAAAAAGAAGTACCTCAGGAACCTGACTAAAAAGAAGTTCCTCAGGAACCTGACTAAAACAAAGTTCCTCAGGAACCTGACTAAAAAGAAGTGCATCAGGAACCTGACTAAAAAGAAGTCCCTCAAAAACCTGACTAAAAAGAAGTCCCACAGGAACCTGACTAAAAAGAAGTGCCTCAGGAACCTGACTAAAAAGAAGTACCTCAGGAACCTGACTAAAAAGAAGTACCTCAGGAACCTGACTAAAAAGAAGTTCCTCGGAACCTGACTAAAACAAAGTTCCTCAGGAACCTCACTAAAAAGAAGTCCCTCAAAAACCTGACTAAAAAGAAGTCCCTCAGGAACCTCACTAAAAAGAAGTCCCTCAGGAACCTGACTAAAACAAAGTTCCTCAGGAACCTGACTAAAAAGAAGTCCCGCAGGAACCTGACTAAAAAGAAGTCCCTCAGGAACCTGACTAAAAAGAAGTCCCTCAGGAACCTGACTAAAAAGAAGTCCCACAGGAACCTGACTAAAAAGAAGTGCATCAGGAACCTGACTAAAAAGAAGTCCCTCAGGAACCTGACTAAAACAAAGTTCCTCAGGAACCTGACTAAAAAGAAGTCCCTCAGGAACCTGACTAAAACAAAGTTCCTCAGGAACCTGACTAAAACAAAGTTCCTCAGGAACCTGACTAAAACAAAGTTCCTCAGGAACCTGACTAAAAGAAGTCCCTCAGGAACCTCACTAAAAAGAAGTCCCTCAAAAACCTGACTAAAAAGAAGTCCCTCAGGAACCTGACTAAAAACTTTGTCAGACTAAAAAGAAGTCCCTCAGGAACCTCACTAAAAGAAGTCCCTCAGGAACCTGACTAAAAAGAAGTCCCTAAAACCTCACTAAAAAGAAGTCCCTCAGGAACCTGACGAAAAAGAAGTCCCTCAGGAACCTGGCGATAAAGAAGTCCCTCAGGAACCTGACTAAAAAGAAGTCCCTCAGGAACCTGACTAAAAAGAAGTCCCTCAGGAACCTGACTAAAAAGAAGTCCCTCAGGAACCTGACTAAAACAAAGTTCCTCAGGAACCTGACTAAAACAAAGTTCCTCAGGAACCTGACTAAAATAAGTCCCTCAGGAACCTCACTAAAAACAGTCCCTCAGGAACCTGACTAAAAAGAAGTTCCTCAGGAACCTGACTAAAAAGAAGTCCCTCAGGAACCTGACTAAAAAGAAGTCCCTCAGGAACCTCACTAAAAGAAGTCCCTCAGGAACCTGACTAAAAAGAAGCCCCTCAGGAACCTGACTAAAAAGAAGCCCCTCAGGAACCTGACTAAAATGAAGTCCCTAAAACCTCACTAAACAGAAGTTCCTCAGGAACCTGACTAAATAAATAAAAAGAAGTCCCTCAGGAACCTGACAAAAAACAAGTCCCTCAGGAACCTGACAAAAAACAAGTCCCTCAGGAACCTGACTAAAAAGAAGTCCCACAGGAACCTGACTAAAAAGAAGTCCCTCAGGAACCTGACGAAAAAGAAGTCCCCCAGGAACCTGACTAAAAGGAAGTTCCTCGGGAACCTGACGAAAAAGAAGTCCCCCAGGAACCTGACTAAAAGGAAGTTCCTCGGGAACCTGACTAAAAAGAAGTCCCTCAGGAACCTGACGAAAAAGAAGTCCCTCAGGAACCTGACTAAAAAGAAGTCCCTCAGGAACCTGACTAAAAAGAAGTCCCTCAGGAACTTAACTAAAAAGAAGTTCCTAAAAAGAAGTCCCTCAGGAACCTGACTAAAAAGAAGTTCCTCAGGAACCTGACTAAAAAGAAGTCCCTCAGGAACCTGACTAAAAAGAAGTCCCTCAGGAACCTGACTAAAAAGAAGGCGTATTTGACAGGGAAAGTTATTGAAAAAGTTCCTGTGAAAAAGGACGTAATATTTCAACTTTTTCTTTTATTTCTGCTTTTTTTGTTGACGTTTTCTGTGAAAATAATAAACAGGCAAATCCCTGGACACCCCTGTGATACATGATGTATCTTCCTTTCACACAGAGGTCTGATATTCTCACACTTTTATACAAAAACTCTCCTTAAAAAGATACTGCGATTGTTTTATAACGATACCAAACGATACAGTATCGTTTGGTATCGCCAAACGTCCTCAAACGACACACACACAAACCACCGCCACTCATCCGCTGTGCATCAGGAGAAACTCACCGGCAACATTCCGGCTGCTCGTCCGTCCCGTTAGGAAATCACTTTGAAAGTCTCTTCTCTGCTCCCACGGACATCACATGCGTGGAAAAAGCAAAAAAGTCCCGCTGCTCAACTTCCCTCTCGATCCCTCCCCCCTTTCCGTCCTTCATCTCCGCTGCGGAAACTCGCGTGGATGTGTGTGTGTGTGTGTGTGTGTGTGTGTGGAAGAAAATAACATTAATTTGAGCATTTGGCGGACTTCCGGTCTGTGAAGTGGGTCATCGTCCCCGCTCACCCCTGTGACATCTGTCACGTCACGTCACGTCACGTCACGTCTCTCCACCCCCACGAACAATAAAACACGGCTTATTCAAAACGACCAAAAAAATAAAAAAATAAAAAAAATAGCCATTTTTTGGAGTCACGACAGGAGACGCGAGGGCGCCCCCTGCTGGCGGAATGAAGCCGGAACAATTCCCCCCTCCCCAACTCCTGTCGACACAAATATCGAGAATGTCGATACCGAGGGTATTGTTCATCCGTCCATCCATTTTTTTTTACCGCTTGTCCCTCTCTTCCGCTCTTATTTTTTTAAATATCCCGGTTTGTGCTGTCCATATTGGAGCGCACCGGAAGAGGATGTGCCGCAGGGAATTCTGGGAGTTTGTTTTGTTGTGTTTATGTCGTGTTGCGGTGCGAATATTCTCCCGAAAAAAATGTTTTTTCATTGTTTTTTAGTGTGTTTTTCCTTTACGTCACATGTTTATAACAGTTGTTTATATTAACACCGTTAGTGTGACATGTATGTTTGATGAATAAGTACGCGTTTCATTCAATTAAAACGGTTTGTCCAAAATTAATAAAATCCTCACACACGACTATTTTCCATGCAGCGTGACAGCTTTTCTTGACATTTCCAACTAGTGATGGG
Source organism: Nerophis lumbriciformis (assembly GCF_033978685.3). Lineage (NCBI taxonomy): Eukaryota > Metazoa > Chordata > Actinopteri > Syngnathiformes > Syngnathidae > Nerophis > Nerophis lumbriciformis. The sequence goes on from NC_084573.2 coordinate 38,091,731, forward strand.
TTGATGAGGCGTCATGAAGCGTTTCGACACATTGCAAAACTGTATTGATACTGTGTCGATACTGTGTCACTAAATACTGACATCTGCTGGACATTAAAAATCCCTACAGGCAACCTATGGACCGACTCAACTGACACTGATTTGATGCCCTAGTACAGGGGTCACCAAACCAAAAACTACTTCTTGGGTACTGATTAATGCGAAGGGCTACCAGTTTGATACACACTTAAATAAATAAATATATTGTCATTTGTAAGTTACACGTAAGTGTGATTTAAACAAGAATAGCTAAATAAATACATTTATATATATAAAAAAATTGGGTATTTCTGTCCGTCATTCCGTCGTACATTTTTTTTTCCCTTTTACGGAAGGTTTTTTGTAGAGAATAAATGATGAAAAAACCACTTAATCGAACGGTTTAAAAGAGGAGAAAACAGGAAAAAAATTAAAATAAAATTTTGAAACATAGTTTATCTTCAATTTCGACTCTTTAAAATTCAAAATTCAACCGACAAAAAGAAGAGGAAAAACTAGCTCATTTGAATCTTTTTGAAAAAATTAAAAAAAGAATTAGTAATTTTTCCTGATTAAGATACATTTTAGAATTTTGATGACATGTTTTTAAATTGGTTAAAATCCAATCTGCACTTTGTTAGAATATTTAACAAATTGGACCAAGCTATATTTCTAACAAAGACAAATCAGTATTTCTTCTCGATTTTCCAGAACAAAAATTTGAAAAGAAATTCAAAATACTTTGAAATAAGATTTAAATTTGATTCGACAGATTTTCTAGATTTGCCAGAATAATTTTTTTTGAATTTTAATCATAGTAAGTTTGAAGAAATATTTCACAAATATTCTTCGTCGAAAAACCAGAAGCTAAAATATTTATTATTCTTTACAATAAAAAAAAAAAATTTTTTTTACTTGAACATTGATTTAAATTGTCAGGAAAGAAGAGGAAGAAATTTAAAAGGTATATTTGTTAAAAAAAAATCCTAAAATCATTTTTAAGGTTGTATTTTTTCTCTAAAATTGTATTTCTAAAAGTAATAAGTAAAAAAATAAATGAATTTATTTAAACAAGTGAAGACCCATCCATCCATCCATTTTCTACCGCTTATTCCAAGTGAAGACCAAGTCTTTAAAATATTTTCTTGGATTTTCAAATTCTATTTGAGTTTTGTCTCTTTTAGAATTGAAAAATGTCGAGCAAAGCGAGACCAGCTTGCTAGTAAATAAATACAATTTAAAAAAATAGAGGCAGCTCACTGGTAAGTGCTGCTCTTTGAGTTATTTTTAGAACAGGCCAGCGGGCGACTGATCTGGTCCTTACGGGCTACCTGGTGACCGCGGGCACCGCGTTGGTGACCCCTGCCCTAGTATATACAATAATATAAACCAAGTCATTTAGGATTATTTCATATCTTCATTTAAATAAAAATATATTTTTATCTTTTTTAGATACAGTCAATAAAGCGACTGTCGATGTTGCCGGACCCATCACTATTTCCAACTATAAACCATTATTATCCCGTCAAACGCTCCAATATTGTGACACTGTTCTTATAATTCTATTATGGACAGATTTTAACTGGCCAGTGAGATAAATTAGCTCAGTATGAAGTATGAAAAAAAACCTGCTGTTCTAAATGTGTCCACTGGATGTCGCCAAAGCAAAGTGCGCATGACTTAAGAAGGGGCGGAGCTATGTGTTGTGTTTGGACACTACGTCACTTACGCTGCTTATTAGTGAAAGTATACAAAATGTGGATTGTTAAGTTCATGTCTTGATGTTGTTGGCAATGCAACCTGGGACATTTATACACAAATAAATGCTTTTGATAGAAAAAAAGAAGTCCCTCAGAAACCTGACTAAAAAGAAGTCCCTCAGGAGCCTGACTAAAAAGAAGTCCCTCAGGAGCCTGACTGAAAAGAAGTACCTCAGGAACCTGACTAAAAAGAAGTTCCTCAGGAACCTGACTAAAAAGAAGTCCCTCAGGAACCCGACTAAAAAGAAGTACCTCAGGAACCTGACTAAAAAGAAGTCCCTCAGGAACCTGACTAAAACAAAGTTCCTCAGGAACCTGACTAAAAAGAAGTCCCTCAGGAACCTGACTTAAAAGAAGTCCCTCAGGAACCTCACTAAAAAGAAGTCCCTCAGGAACCTGACTAAAAAGAAGTCCCTAAAACCTCACTAAACAGAAGTTCCTCAGGAACCTGACTAAATAAATAAAAAGAAGTCCCTTAGGAACCTGACAAAAAAGAAGTCCCTCAGGAACCTGACTAAAAAGAAGTCCCTCAGGAACCTGACTAAAAAGAAGACCCTCAGGAACCTCACTAAAAGAAGTCCCTCAGGAACCTGACTAAAAAGAAGTTCCTAAAAAGAAGTCCCTCAGGAACCTGACTAAAAACAAGTCCTTCAGGAACCTGAGGAAAAACAAGTCCCTCAGGAACCTGACTAAAAGAAAGTCCCTCGGGAACCTCACTAAAAGGAAGTCCCTCAGGAACCTAACTAAAAAGAAGTTCCTAAAAAGAAGTCCCTCAGGAACCTGACTAAAAACAAGTCCTTCAGGAACCTGAGGAAAAACAAGTCCCTCAGGAACCTGACTAAAAAGAAGTTCCTAAAAAGAAGTCCCTCAGGAACCTCACTAAAAAGAAGTCCCTCAGGAACCTGACTAAAAACAAGTCCTTCAGGAACCTGAGGAAAAACAAGTCCCTCAGGAACCTGACTAAAAAGAAGTTCCTAAAAAGAAGTCCCTCAGGAACCTGACTAAAAAGAAGTTCCTAAAAAGAAGTCCCTCAGGAACCTCACTAAAAAGAAGTCCCTCAGAAACCTGACTAAAAAGAAGTTCCTAAAAAGAAGTCCCTCAGGAACCTGACGAAAAAGAAGTCCCTCAGGAACCTGACTAAAAGAAAGTCCCTCGGGAACCTCACTAAAAGGAAGTCCCTCAGGAACCTGACTAAAAAGAAGTTCCTAAAAAGAAGGCGTATTTGACAGGGAAAGTTATTGAAAAAGTTCCTGTGAAAAAGGACGTAATATTTCAACTTTTTCTTTTATTTCTGCTTTTTTTGTTGACGTTTTCTGTGAAAATAATAAACAGGCAAATCCCTGGACACCCCTGTGATACATGATGTATCTTCCTTTCACACAGAGGTCTGATATTCTCACACTTTTACACAAAAACTCTCCTTAAAAAGATACTGCGATTGTTTTATAACGATACGCTGTATCGTTTCGTATCGTCCTCAACCTGCCACCAAACGACACACAAACCACCGCCACTCATCCGCTGTGCATCAGCAGAAACTCACCGGCAACATTCCGGCTGCTCGTCCGTCCCGTTAGGAAATCACTTTGAAAGTCTCTTCTCTGCTCCCACGGACATCACATGCGTGGAAAAGGCAAAAAAGTCCCGCTGCTCAACTTCCCTCTCGATCCCTCCCCCCTTTCCGTCCTTCATCTCCGCTGCGGAAACTCGCGTGGATGTGTGTGTGTGTGTGTGTGTGTGTGTGTGTGTGTGTGTGTGTGTGTGTGTGTGTGTGTGTGTGTGTGTGTGTGTGTGTGGAAGAAAATAACATTAATTTGAGCATTTGGCGGACTTCCGGTCTGTGAAGTGGGTCATCGTCCCCGCTCACCCCTGTGACATCTGTCACGTCACGTCACGTCACGTCTTTCCACCCCCACGAACAATAAAACACGGCTTATTCAAAACGACCAAAAAAATTAAAAAAAATAGCCATTTTTTGGAGTCACGACAGGAGACGCGAGGGCGCCCCCTGCTGGCGGAACAATTCCCCCTCCCCAACTCATGTCAACACAAATATCGAGAATGTCGATACCGAGGGTATTGTTCATCCGTCCATCCATTTTTTCTACCGCTTGTCCCTTCTTGAGCCTATCAAGCTCCCTTCCGCTCTTATTTTCTTAAATATCCCGGTTTGTGCCGTCCATATTGTAGCGCACCGGAAGAGGATGTACCGCAGGGAATTCTGGGAGTTTGTTTTGTTGTGTTTATGTCGTGTTGCGGTGCGAATATTCTCCCGAAAAAATGTTTGTCATTGTTTTTTAGTGTGTTTTTTCTTTACGTCACATGTTTATAACAGTTGTTTATATTAACACCGTTAGTGTGACATGTATGTTTGATGAATAAGTATGCATTTCATTCGATTCAAACGGTTTGTCCAAAGTTAATAAAAATCCTCACACAAGACTATTTTTCATGCAGCGTGACAGCTTTTCTTGACATTTCCAACTAGTGATGGGTTGATGAGGCGTCATGAAGCGTTTCGACACATTGCAAAACTGTATTGATACTGTGTCGATACTGTGTCACTAAATACTGACATCTGCTGGACATTAAAAATCCCTACAGGCAACCTATGGACCGACTCAACTGACACTGATTTGATGCCCTAGTACAGGGGTCACCAAACCAAAAACTACTTCTTGGGTACTGATTAATGCGAAGGGCTACCAGTTTGATACACACTTAAATAAATAAATATATTGTCATTTGTAAGTTACACGTAAGTGTGATTTAAACAAGAATAGCTAAATAAATACATTTATATATATATAAAAAAAAATGGGTATTTCTGTCTGTCATTCCGTCGTACATTTTTTTTTTCCTTTTACGGAAGGTTTTTTGAAGAGAATAAATGATGAAAAAAACACTTAATCGAACGGTTTAAAAGAGGAGAAAACACGAAAAAATTTAAAATAAAATTTTGAAACATAGTTTATCTTCAATTTCGACTCTTTAAAATTCAAAATTCAACCGACAAAAAGAAGAGGAAAAACTAGCTTATTTGAATCTTTTTGAAAAAATTAAAAAAAGAATTAGTAATTTTTCCTGATTAAGATAAATTTTAGAATTTTAATGACATGTTTTGAATTGGTTAAAATCCAATCTGCACTTTGTTAGAATATTTAACAAATTGGACCAAGCTATATTTCTAACAAAGACAAATCAGTATTTCTTCTAGATTTTCCAGAACAAAAATTTGAAAAGAAATTCAAAATACTTTGAAATAAGATTTACATTTGATTCGACAGATTTTCTAGATTTGCCAGAATATTTTTTTTGAATTTTAATCATAGTAAGTTTGAAGAAATATTTCACAAATATTCTTCGTCGAAAAAACCAGAAGCTAAAATATTTATTATTCTTGACAATAATAATAAAAAAAATGTACTTGAACATTGATTTAAATTGTCAGGAAAGAAGAGGAAGAAATTTAAAAGGTATATTTGTTAAAAAATCCTAAAATAATTTGTAAGGTTGTATTTTTTCTCTAAAATTGTATTTCTAAAAGTAATAAGTAAAAAAATAAATGAATTTATTTAAACAAGTGAAGACCCATCCATCCATCCATTTTCTACCGCTTATTCCAAGTGAAGACCAAGTCTTTAAAATATTTTCTTGGATTTTCAAATTCTATTTGAGTTTTGTCTCTTTTAGAATTAAAAATGTCAAAGCAAAGCGAGACCAGCTTGCTAGTAAATAAATACAATTTAAAAAAATAGAGGCAGCTCACTGGTAAGTGCTGCTCTTTGAGCTATTTTTAGAACAGGCCAGCGGGCGACTGATCTGGTCCTTACGGGCTACCTGGTGACCGCGGGCACCGCGTTGGTGACCCCTGCCCTAGTATATACAATAATATAAACCAAGTCATTGTATTTCATTTAGGATTATTTCATATCTTCATTTAAATAAAAATATATTTGTATCTTTTTTAGATACAGTCAATAAAGCGACTGTCGATGTTGCCGGACCCATCACTATTTCCAACTATAAACCATTATTATCCCGTCAAACGCTCCAATATTGTGACACTGTTCTTTTAATTCTATTATGGACAGATTTGAACTGGCCAGTGAGATATAAGTTAGCTCAGTATGAAGTATGAAAAAGAAAAACTGCTGTTCTAAATGTGTCCACTGGATGTCGCCAAAGCAAAGCGCGCATGACTTAAGAAGGGGGCGGAGCTATGTGTTGTGTTTGGACACTACGTCACTTACGCTGCTTTTTAGTGGAAGTATACAAAATGTGGATTGTTACGTTCATGTCTTGATGTTGTTGGCAATGCAACCTGGGACATTTATACACAAATAAATGCTTTTGATAGAAAAAAAAAAAAGAAGTCCCTCAGGAACCTGACTAAAAAGAAGTCCCTCAAAAACCTGACTAAAAAGAAGTCCCTCAGGAACCTGACTAAAAAGAAGTACCTCAGGAACCTGACTAAAAAGAAGTTCCTCAGGAACCTGACTAAAAAGAAGTTCCTCAGGAACCTGACTAAAACAAAGTTCCTCAGGAACCTGACTAAAAAGAAGTTCCTCAGGAACCTGACTAAAACAAAGTTCCTCAGGAACCTGACTAAAAGAAGTCCCTCAGGAACCTGACTAAAAAGAAGTCCCTCAGGAACCTGACTAAAAAGAAGTACCTCAGGAACCTGACTAAAAAGAAGTTCCTCAGGAACCTGACTAAAAAGAAGTCCCGCAGGAACCTGACTAAAAAGAAGTCCCCCAGGAACCTGACTAAAAAGAAGTCCCACAGGAACCTGACTAAAAAGAAGTGCATCAGGAACCTGACTAAAAAGAAGTCCCTCAGGAACCTGACTAAAAAGAAGTCCCTCAGGAACCTGACTAAAACAAAGTTCCTCAGGAACCTGACTAAAAAGAAGTCCCTCAGGAACCTGACTAAAACAAAGTTCCTCAGGAACCTGACTAAAAAGAAGTCCCTCAGGAGCCTGACTGAAAAGAAGTACCTCAGGAACCTGACTAAAAAGAAGTCCCACAGGAACCTGACTAAAAATAAGTCCCACAGGAACCTGACTAAAAAGAAGTACCTCAGGAACCTGACTAAAAAGAAGTCCCTCAGGAACCTGACTAAAACAAAGTTCCTCAGGAACCTGACTAAAAAGAAGTCCCGCAGGAACCTGACTAAAAAGAAGTCCCTCAGGAACCTGACTAAAAAGAAGTCCCTCAGGAACCTGACTAAAAAGAAGTCCCACAGGAACCTGACTAAAAAGAAGTGCATCAGGAACCTGACTAAAAAGAAGTCCCTCAAAAACCTGACTAAAAAGAAGTCCCTCAGGAACCTGACTAAAAAGAAGTTCCTCAGGAACCTGACTAAAAAGAAGTCCCTCAGGAACCTGACTAAAAAGAAGTCCCTCAGGAACCTGACTAAAAAGAAGTACCTCAGGAACCTGACTAAAAAGAAGTTCCTCAGAACCTGACTAAAACAAAGTTCCTCAGGAACCTGACTAAAAAGAAGTCCCTCAGGAACCTGACTAAAAAGAAGTCCCTCAGGAACCTGACTAAAAAGAAGTCCCACAGGAACCTGACTAAAAAGAAGTCCCACAGGAACCTGACTAAAAAGAAGTACCTCAGGAACCTGACTAAAAAGAAGTCCCTCAAGGAAACTAACTAAAAAGAAGTCCCTCAGAAACCTGACTAAAAAGAAGTCCCACAGGAACCTGACTAAAAAGAAGTCCCACAGGAACCTGACTAAAAAGAAGTACCTCAGGAACCTGACTAAAAAGAAGTCCCTCAGGAACCTGACTAAAACAAAGTTCCTCAGGAACCTGACTAAAAAGAAGTCCCGCAGGAACCTGACTAAAAAGAAGTCCCTCAGGAACCTGACTAAAAAGAAGTCCCTCAGGAACCTGACTAAAAAGAAGTCCCACAGGAACCTGACTAAAAAGAAGTGCATCAGGAACCTGACTAAAAAGAAGTCCCTCAAAAACCTGACTAAAAAGAAGTCCCTCAGGAACCTGACTAAAAAGAAGTTCCTCAGGAACCTGACTAAAAAGAAGTCCCTCAGGAACCTGACTAAAAAGAAGTCCCTCAGGAACCTGACTAAAAAGAAGTACCTCAGGAACCTGACTAAAAAGAAGTTCCTCAAGGAAACTAACTAAAAAGAAGTCCCTCAGAAACCTGACTAAAAAGAAGTCCCACAGGAACCTGACTAAAAAGAAGTCCCTCAGGAACCTGACTAAAACAAAGTTCCTCAGGAACCTGACTAAAAAGAAGTCCCTCAGGAACCTGACTAAAAAGAAGTCCCTCAGGAACCTGACTAAAAAGAAGTTCCTCAGGAACCTGACTAAAACGAAGTACCTCAGGAACCTGACTAAAAAGAAGTCCCTCAGGAACCTGACTAAAAAGAAGTCCCTCAGGAACCTCACTAAAAGAAGTCCCTCAGGAACCTGACTAAAAAGAAGTTCCTCAGGAACCTTACTAAAAAGAAGCCCCTCAGGAA
>NC_084573.2:38105000-38145000 GCF_033978685.3 Nerophis lumbriciformis
GCATGAGTTACTTGTCGGCAACTATCGGCACAGTTCTGCTACCAAATAGATAAAAACATCAAAACTGTCAAATGTATCAAAGCACAGTGAAACGTCAAATTTACAATTCAAGCCAAAAACTAAGAACACAATTTAGCTGGTTATATTTTCGGGAAACATATTTAATAAACGACGTGTGCTTTACCTTAACTTTATCAGAATACACACCAAACCAGTTCCAGCTTTCTTTGTGATTCATTTGGGGACTCGCAGTCTGTCAGGATGAGTGGAGATGTTTGACAACAAGTTATCATTTTCAGCATCCAGTATCATTAAAAGGTGCTTTGCTGGTCCCATGAACCTTCAAGTCTGCTATTGTCCATCCCTACTGTATTGTGCAGCTCTGACCGTTTGCATCTTTGGAGCGCAAGCACAGTCTGGGCTTGTAGTTTTCCAGGAAAAGCAGCTGCTTGGAGTTAAAAGCTCCACGACGCTTCCTGGGAAAAAAAACAAAACATGAATAAACATGCTTGAAACAAACAATATCATGAAAATGTATGGGATTAATTAACAATTGTGAAGAACAGGTGTGCCTAGATTGGCAATCAGGCACAGGTGAGGGAGCCAGTGCTCGGGCCAAAGGAGTGGTCGAGCCAGACAGGAAGTGGAACTAAAGTGAGAGCGCTAAACAGGAACCGAATACAGAAAATGAGGTCATGACAAAATGTTTCTTATTATGCTTAGTGACACAGTTTATGGCAACATTCCCCTATAAACTTTTTCTATAGCAGAAAGTCTATAATTACAAATAAATGTGTTATTACACCCCTAATACAGGTAAAAGCCAGTAAATTAGAATATTTTGAAAAACTCGATTCATTTCAGTAATTGCATTCAAAAGGTGTAACTTGTACATTATATTTATTCATTGCACACAGACTGATGCATTCAAATGTTTATTTCATTTAATTTTGATGATTTGAAGTGGCAACAAATGGAAATCCAAAATTCCGTGTGTCACAAAATTAGAATATTACTTAAGGCTAATACAAAAAAGGGATTTTTTTAGAAATGTTGGCCAACTGAAAAGTATGAAAATGAAAAATATGAGCATGTACAATACTCAATACTTGGTTGGAGCTCCTTTTGCCTCAATTACTGCGTTAATGCGGCGTGGCATGGAGTCGATGAGTTTCTGGCACTGCTCAGGTGTTATGAGAGCCCAGGTTGCTCTGATAGTGGCCTTCAACTCTTCTGCGTTTTTGGGTCTGGCATTCTGCATCTTCCTTTTCACAATACCCCACAGATTTTCTATGGGGCTAAGGTCAGGGGAGTTGGCGGGCCAATTTAGAACAGAAATACCATGGTCCGTAAACCAGGCACGGGTAGATTTTGCGCTGTGTGCAGGCGCCAAGTCCTGTTGGAACTTGAAATCTCCATCTCCATAGAGCAGGTCAGCAGCAGGAAGCATGAAGTGCTCTAAAACTTGCTGGTAGACGGCTGCGTTGACCCTGGATCTCAGGAAACAGAGTGGACCGACACCAGCAGATGACATGGCACCCCAAACCATCACTGATGGTGGAAACTTTACACTAGACTCCAGGCAACGTGGATCCTGTGCCTCTCCTGTCTTCCTCCAGACTCTGGGACCTCGATTTCCAAAGGAAATGCAAAATTTGCTTTCGTCAGAAAACATGGCTTTGGACCGCTCAGCAGCAGTCCAGCTCTTTTGTTCCTTAGCCCAGGTGAGACGCTTTTCGCGCTGTTTCTTGGTCAACAGTGGCTTGACACGAGGTATGCGGCAGTTGAAACCCATGTCTTTCAAGCGTCTCTTGGTGGTGGATCTTGAAGCACTGACTCCAGCAGCTGTCCACTCCTTCTGAATCTCCCCCACATTTTTGAATGGGTTTTTTTTCACAATCTTGACCAGGGCGCGGTGATCCCTATCGCTTGTACACTTTTTCTGACCACAGTTTTTCCTTCCCTTTGCCTCTCCATTAATGTGTTTGGACACAGAGCTCTGAGAACAGCCAGCCTCTTCAGCAATAACCTTTTGTGTCTTTCCCTCCTTGTGCAATGTGTCGATGGTTGCCTTTTGGACAGCTGTCAAATCTGAAGTCTTCCCCATGTTTGTGTAGGCTTCAGAACTGGACTGAGAGACCATTTAAAGCCCTTTGCAGGTGTTTTGAGTTAATCAGCTGATTAGTTTGTGGCACCAGGTGTCTTCAAAATTTAACGCTTACACAATATTCAAATTTTGTGACACACGGAATTTTGGATTTTCATTTGTTGCCACTTCAAATCATCAAAATTAAATGAAATAAACATTTGAATGCATCAGTCTGTGTGCAATGAATAAATATAATGTACAAGTTACACCTTTTGAATGCAATTACTGAAATAAATCAAGTTTTTCAAAATATTCTAATTTACTGGCTTTTACCTGTATATTGAGGATTTGGTTTTAGCATCTTTAAAGGAGAACTGCGCTTTTTTTTAAATATTTAGTTTCGTTCACAATCATTATGAAAGACATGACAACGGATGGATTTATTAAAATGCATTTTTGCATTGTAAATAAATGTAAATAAAAGCCAATGGGAGGTTGTCAAGACGTGGACTATGGTGTGTTTGTTTTCCCGAGATGCAAGTAAAGCTGGACTGGTCATGGCGTGAAGGTGAATACATATTTATTTATAACACTCAAAGGAACAAAAAGTGCGCTCAAGGCGGATGTACAAACTTGACTAACGAAACAAAAAGACTTGCACGTGGGCAAAAAAAACTGTGAAGAATAAAACAAAAACACTAAATGTGGCATTAATAAACAAAAAAAAAAAACTTACTTGGCATGGACTATGAAGTGCGCAGAGGTAAAAGTGTGACAGGGGTATGAATCCGGGAATTTCGCCAGAACGACGAACTGAAAACAATGAACTTAAATACTACCGACATGATTAGTGAAAGCAGGTGCGTGACTCAAAACGTGAAACAGGTGCGTGACGTGACAGGTGAAAACTAATGGTTGCTATGGTGACAAAACAAAAGTGCACAAAAAGTCCAAAAACAAAACCGAACATGACTAAAACAAAACATGATCACACAGACATGACAGAGGTCCTCAATTCCGCCCATAAAACCCAATAAATAAAAGAACCATCCAAAAATTGCGAACAATACTCTATATCAATTTGGTGACTTGAATATTAACAAGTATTAGTCCATCCATCCATCCATCCATCTTCTTCCGCTTATCCGAGGCCGGGTTGCGGGGGCAGCAGCCTAAGCAGGGAAGCCCAGACTTCCCTCTCCCCAGCCACTTCGTCCAGCTCTTCCTGTGGGACCCCGAGGCTTTCCCAGGCCAGCCGGGAGACATAGTCTTCCCAACGTGTCCTGGGTCTTCCTCGCGGCCTCCTACCGGTCGGACGTGCCCTAAACACCTCCCTAGGGAGGCGTTCGGGTGGCATCCTGACCAGATGCCCGAACCACCTCATCTGGCTCCTCTCGATGTGGAGGAGCAGCGGCTTTACTTTGAGCTCCCCCCGGATGGCAGAGCTTCTCACCCTATCTCTAAGGGAGAGCCCCGCCACCCGGCGGAGGAAACTCATTTGGGCCGCTTGTACCCGTGATCTTGTCCTTTCGGTCATAACCCAAAGCTCATGACCATAGGTGAGGATGGGAACGTAGATCGACCGGTAAATTGAGAGCTTTGCCTTCCGGCTCAGCTCCTTCTTCACCACAACGGATCGATACAGCGTCCGCATTACTGAAGACGCCGCACCGATCCACCTGTCGATCTCACCATCCACTCTTCCCTCACTCGTGAACAAGACTCCGAGGTACTTGAACTTCTCCACTTGGGGCAAGATCTCCTCCCCAACCCGGAGATGGCACTCCACCCTTTTCCGGGCGAAAACCATGGACTCGGACTTGGAGGTGCTGATTCTCATCCCAGTCGCTTCACACTCGGCTGTGAACCGATCCAGCGAGAGCTGAAGATCCTGGCCAGATGAAGCCATCAGGACCACATCATCTGCAAAAAGCAGAGACCTAATCCTGCAGCCACCAAACCAGATCCCCTCAACGCCTTGACTGCGCCTAGAAATTCTGTCCATAAAGGTTATGAACAGAATCGGTGACAAAGGGCAGCCTTGGCGGAGTCCAACCCTCACTGGAAACGTGTCCGACTTACTACCGGCAATGCGGACCAAGCTCTGGCACTGATCATACAGGGAGCGGACTGCCACAATCAGACAGTCCGATACCCCATACTCTCTGAGCACTCCCCACAGGACTTCCCGAGGGACACGGTCGAATGCCTTCTCCAAGTCCACAAAACACATGTAGACTGGTTGGACAAACTCCCATGCACCCTCAAGGACCCTGCCCAGAGTATAGAGCTGGTCCACAGTTCCACGACCAGGACGAAAACCACACTGTTCCTCCTGAATACGAGGTTCGACTATCCGGCGTAGCCTCCTCTCCAGTACACCTGAATAGACCTGACCGGGAATCGCCCATAAAACCCAATATATAAAACAACCATCCAAAAATTGCGAACAATACTCCATATACATTTAGTGACTTGAATATTAACAAGTATTAGTGATATTGTTATTACAAGTGCTAACGCAGACAAATTATTTTCAGCGGCGCAGTCATCACCACCGTGTTTGGCTTTGTTTACATCGAGTGGTGACCCGTTTCCTCGCTTCTCTGCTCGTGGAAGTTCATTGTAGATCATGAATCATGCCTCTCACCTGGATAGTAGAAGGATGAGGACGTGACCCGACAAGTTGGTACAATTAAGACAGCTAATTCAAACCCGGTAAATGGCGAAAACTTTTACAAAAAAACGATTCTGTTCATAACTTTTATGGACAGAATTTCTAGGCGCAGTCATGGCGTTGAGGGGATCTGGTTTGGTGGCTGCAGGATTAGGTCTCTGCTTTTTGATGTGGTCCTGGTGGCTTCATCCGGCCAGGATCTTCAGCTCTCTCTGGATCGACTGGGATGAGAATCAGCACCTCCAAAGCCGAGTCCATGGTTCTCGCCCGGAAAAGGGTGGAGTGCCATCTCCGGGTTGGGGAGGAGACCATGCCCCAAGTGGAGGAGTTCAAGTACCTAGGAGTCTTGTTCACGAGTGAGGGAAGAGTGGATCATGAGATCGACAGGCGGATCGGTGCGGCGTCTTCAGTAATGCGGACGCTGTATCGATCCGTTGTGGTCAAGAAGGAGCTGAGCCGGAAGGCAAAGCTCTCAATTTACCGGTCGATCTACGTTCCCATCCTCACCTATGGTCATGAGCTTTGGGTTATGACCGAAAGGACAAGATCACGGGTACAAGCGGCCCAAATGAGTTTCCTCCGCCGGGTGGCGGGTCTCTCCCTTAGAGATAGGGTGAGAAGCTCTGTCATCCGGGGGGAGCTCAAAGTAAAGCCGCTGCTCCTCCACATGGAGAGGAGCCAGATGAGGTGGTTCGGGCATCTGGTCAGGATGCCACCCGAACGCCTCCCTAGGGAGGTGTTTAGTGCACATTCGACCGGTAGGAGGCCACAGGGAAGACCCAGGACACGTTGGGAAGACTATGTCTCCCGGCTGGCCTGGGAACGCCTTGGGATCCCCCGGGAGGAGCTGGACGAAGTGGCTGGGGAGAGGGAAGTCTGGGCTTCCCTGCTTAGGCTGCTGCCCCCGCGACCCGACCTCGGATAAGCGGAAGAAGATGGATGGATGGATAAATGGCGAAAACTCCACTCCCCCTTTCTTTGCGAGGATTATGAGTCATTCTTCATCTAAATGGGAATATATGAACATCCTAGCAGTCGGCAATCTAACGACAGCAGACATTGTACAGTAAGTGATGCTTTATTATGTTTGTTGGCTCTCGTGAAGTCTGCAGTGAGAAATAATCAGTGATATTGGGGCGGTATAGTTCGGTTGGTAGAGTGGCCCTGCCAGCAACTTGAGGGTTCCAGGTTCGATCCCCGCTTCCGCCACCCTAGTCACTGCCATTGTGTCCTTGGGCAAGACACTTTACCCACCTGCTCCCAGTGCCACCCACACTGGTTTAAAATGTAACTTAGATATTGGCTTTCACTATGTAAAAGTGCTTTGAGTCACTAGAGAAAAAGCGCTATATAAATATAATTCACTTCACAATTCACACGTGTTGTTGAAAAAGAAAAAGAAAGCGAAGGTGATGCGTTTTTTTAAATGCATGCGCTGCATATGCTTAAAATGAACACAATATGTAAATATTAAATGTTGTTATAAATGTTACTACATTTTATATATATATATATATATATACTTTCAGCATGTATATAAAACCTTAATGGAGGTGTTTGGATGTTTTAAGGGCTTTATAGGCAGAATAGAGCAACTCTTATAGGCTACATTGTCAGCAGACTTTTGATGGCATTTATTTACTATGTAGAATGCATTAAAAAAACATTGGATTGCGAATGATAGGCAAAATTCAAACAAAATTAAAGCTGCAAGCAGCATTGGTCGGGCCCGCATATTTGGCAGGTGCTAGTCCTAAGTGTCCCAATAATTTTGTCCAGTTTTATTCCTAATTTGTCCCAATACTTTTGTCAAGTTGTAGTCCTAAGTGTCCCAATACTTTTATCCAGTCTAAGTGTCCCAATACTTTTGGCCAGTGGTAGTCCAAAATGTCCCAATACTTTTTTCCAGTCGTAGTCCTAAGTGTCCCAATACTTTTGTCCCGTGGTAGTCCGAAGTTTCCCAATACTTTTGTCAAGTTTTAGTCCTAAATGTCCCAATATTTTTGTCAAGTTTTAATACTAAAAGTCCCAATTTTTTTTGTCTAGTTGCAGTCCTAAGTATCCCAAAACTTTTGTTCAGTTGTAGTCCTAAGTGTCCCAATACTTTTGTCCAGTTGTAGTCCTAAGTGTCCCAATACTTTTGGCCAGTGTAAGCGTCCCAATACTTTTGTCCAGTGGTAGTCCAAAGAGTTCCAATACTTTTGTCAAGTTTTAGTCCCAAGTGGCCCAATACTTTTGTCAAGTTTTAGTCCTAAGTGTCCCAATACTTGTGTCCAGTTTTAGTCATAAGTGTCCAAAACTTTTGTCCAGTTTTAGTCATAAGTGTCCAAAACTTTTGTCCAGTTTTAGTCCTAAGTGTCCAAATACTTTTGTCAAGTTGTAGTCCTAAGTGTCCCAATACTTTTGTCCAGTGTAAGTGTCCCAATACTTTTGTCCAGTGTAAGTGTCCCAATACTTTTGTCAAGTGGAAGTCCTAAATATCCCAATACTTGTGTCTACGTTTAGTCCGAAGTGTCCCAATACTTTTGTTCAGTGGTAGTCATAAGTGTCCCAATACTTTTGTCAAGTTGTAGTCCTTTGTCAAGTTGTAGTCCTAAGTGTCCCAATACTTTTGTCCAGTGTAAGTGTCCCAATACTTTTGTCCAGTTGTCGTTATAAGTGTCCCAATACTTTTGTCCAGTGGTAGTCATAATTGTCCCAATACTTTTGTCAAGTTGTAGTCCCAAGTGTCCCAATACTTTTGTCCAGTTTTCGGCCTAAGTGTCCCAATACTTTTGTCCAGTGGTAGTTATAAGTGTCCCAATACTTTTGTCTACTTGTAGTCCGAAGTGTCCCAAGACTTTTGTCTAGTGTACCTACCTTGTCTGCATAGTGTGGGCATGTTGGTGCTTCCTGCTTTTAAGCAGCCATCTTGAAATAACATCAGCATCAGCATAGCGGTTCTTTGAAGGGTCATAAAATCAAAACCGGAGCAGGTATCAAAACTCTTAATCAGAAGGGTACAATCCCTCTCCTGTGTTAGTTTGAAGCCGAAACAACAAACGCGCTCAGAGGAGATAATGTTTGATGAAAGGTGACCGATTTTTACAAAAATGATGTTTTGAAGGGGGAAAAGCAAACTTCCTGTAGAATTTTGCTGGGGGTTGTCAATTTATGAAATGTAGGTCTAAGTGAGACCTACATAGAAGTTTTTGTTTCATGTCTCTCCGACCTTCCCAGTGGGAGTTACAGGCAGTTTTGTCATTTTTGTCTTCCGAGGAGCAGTTTTTTCTGCGTTTTATTCAAAAATTGCAGTAGAGCGCAATTTTTAAATTTGGGGTTAGGTTTTTTTTATTAGATCGCAATTTTTGCCAGTCCTGATGTGTGCGTTCAGTTCGGTGAGTTTTGAAGCATGTTAAGGGGGTCAAATTACAGCTCAAAGAGGCAAAAGTGACTGTTTTTAGTACTTTTTTTGTCTTGAAGGGGGAATAGCCAACTTCCTGTTGATTTTTGCCCGACAATGTACAATTGTGAAATGTAGGTCTAAGTCAGACCTACATAGAGGTATTTTTTTCATGTCTCTCCGACCTTCCTAGTGAGAGTTACAGGCAGTCTAGTTTGTTTTTTTTCCTAGGGGGCGCTAGAGCGCAATTTTGAGTTTTGGGGTTCGTTTTTTTTATTAAAAGGCAATTTTCGCAGGTCCTGATGTGTGGGTCAAATATGGTGAGTTTTGAAGCATGTTAAGTGGGTCAAATTACAGCTCAAAGAGGCGGCCGGTATAATAATAATAAAACCTTACAAATTCAATAGGTTCTTATGTCCCATTGCATAAGGACTCCCTTTGGGAGTCCTTATGCAATGGGCCATGCGGGCCCTAAAAAGTGCAGTTCCTCTTTCATGCATAAAATGTGAAGAGGGAAAATAGTTATCTGGTGTGAACATTGTCATGCAGAGATGAGAAAAAGAGCAAATGTGACATCAGATGCCATCACTCACAGTCTTATGAAGTGAACAGCATCTTCGTACTCCATCCCACACTCAATTAGCGCCAGGGCAACGAGCACAGGAGCTCTGAGGGAACATCTTGAATCAATACAGGAGTCCAACTACCTAACTGGAATACAATTAATGCTCAATAGTCCAGACATCTGAACCATCCAGCATAGAGCAAATGTACTTCAGGCCATAGAGCGAGGTGTCCACACGTCACATACCTTCCCAGACCTGCAACACAATGCACAGCCACACAGCCGCCAGGCTCATCTCGAAACTTGGCCTGCAACAGGCTCAGCCAATCATCCACCAGCTGCTCTGGGGGGGCGGAGCCATCATCGAATGGCATATCCTGGAGAAAGTAAGGCATTTTGTTTTATGACTGGTTAATGGAAATATCCATTTTATCTTTTAAAAATTCTAAATTACCTTTCAAAGTATATTTTGATTAGGGCTATAAACATGCAGATAAAGTATATATCAGGGGTGCTCACATTTTTTCTGCAGGCGAGCTACTTTTCAATTGATCAAGTCGTGGGGATCTACCTCATTCATATATATAATTTATATTTACTTATTTATGAAATATATGTTTTTGTTAATAAGTTAAAGGTGTTTAATGATAATACAAGCATGTTTAATACATATAGTTAATATTAATAATAAGTTAAAGGTGTTTAAAGATAATACAAGCATGTTTAACACATATAGTTAATATTGTTAACAAGTTAAAGGTGTTTAATGATAATACAAGAATGTTTAATACATATAGTTAATATTGTTAATAAATTAAAGGTGTTTAATGATAATACAAGTATGTTTAATACATATAGTTAATATTGTTAACAAGTTAAAGGTGTTTAAAGATAATGCAAGCATGTTTAATACATATAGTTAATATTGTTAATAAATTAAAGGTGTTTAATGATAATACAAGCATGTTTAATACATATAGTTAATATTGTTAACAAGTTAAAGGTGTTTAAAGATAATGCAAGCATGTTTAATACATATAGTTAATATTGTTAACAAGTTAAAGGTGTTTAATGATAATACAAGCATGTTTAATACATATAGTTAATATTGTTAACAAGTTAAAGGTGTTTAAAGATAATGCAAGCATGTTTAATACATATAGTTAATATTGTTAACAAGTTAAAGGTGTTTAATGATAATACAAGCATGTTTAATACATATAGTTGATATTAATAAGTTAAAGGTGTTTAAAGATAATACAAGCATGTTTAACACATATAGTTAATATTGTTAACAAGTTAAAGGTGTTAAATGATAATACAAGCATGTTTAACACATATAGTTAATATTGTTAATAAGTTAAAGGTGTTTAAAGATAATGCAAGCATGTTTAACACATATAGTTAATATTGTTAACAAGTTAAAGGTGTTTAAAGATAATACAAGCATGTTTAATACATATAGTTAATATTAATAATAAGTTAAAGGTGTTTAAAGATAATACAAGCATGTTTAACACATATGGTTAATATTGTTAACAAGTTAAAGGTGTTTAATGATAATACAAGCATGTTTAACACATATAGTTAATATTGTTAATAAGTTAAAGGTGTTTAAAGATAATGCAAGCATGTTTAACACATATAGTTAATATTGTTAACAAGTTAAGGTGTTTAAAGATAATACAGGCATGTTTAACACATATAGATTCCTTTCTTTCATGAAGACAAGAATATAAGTTGGTGTATTACCTGATTCTGATGACTTGCATTGATTGGAATCAGACAGTGGTGCTAAAAACGTCCGCATTTTCGAACGGAGGAGAAAAAAGTCCTCCTTTCTGTCCAATACCACATGAAAGTGGTTGGTTTTTGGCATCTTATTTGTCCAGCTTCCGTACTCCTTTGTATACACTTTACAAGAAATACATTGTCGGCAAACTCCGTAGCTTGCTAGCTTGTGCACGCCAGCTTTCTGAGACTCTTATTTTGTTAGCGCAGGCAGGATGAAGCAGAGCTTTTATTGTGCAACTGTGCAGTCGGTCTCTGGAGTTTTGACGACAGGTACGGCGCCAGAGTCTGTTGAAATAAAGTGTTTCTCGCCTTCCAGTCGGTAATTTTAATGAGCTGGCAGCAGCCAGCGTCATCTCAGAAGACCCTCGGGTGCCGTGAATGTCAATCAAGTGACGAAAGTGACGTCATAGTGAAGATTGATGATCGCTCATTTTTAGGACTATTTTTTTAATGGCTGGCTGGTGATCGACTGACACACCCTCCGAGATCGACCGGTAGCTCGCGATCGACGTAATGAGCACCCCTGGTATAGATGGATGATTGGAAGTGTTTGAGACGTACTACATGTCAAAGTATCCCAAACAAAATGCTGTCTTAATAAATGTTTTTATATTTTTCGATTTCTACCAACTGGGATGTCACAAAATACTTCTAAAATGAATGTTCATGGAGTGTGTAAGCAACTCACCCAAACACACATAGGGAGCTCTTCCAACCCATTTTCGCTTTTATATTTCTAATATTTTGCATGCTTTTAGCTGCAGGCTTCAAATGTTTATTTTTTAAGGTCAAGGCAAGTGTTGCCTTAAAGGAGTGCTCATATTTTAGGGCACCAAGGCAAACATTATTTTCTTCCGAGGCAGAGGATCTTAAGCATGCATATACCGTATTTTCCGCACTATTAGCCGCACCTAAAAACCACAAATTTACTCAAAAGCTGACAGTGCGGCTTATAACCCGGTGCGCTTTATATATGGATTAATATTAAGATTCATTTTCATAAAGTTTCGGTCTCGCAACTACGGTAAACAGCCGCCATCTTTTTTCCCCGTAGAAGAGGAAGTGCTTCTTCTTCTACGCAAGCAACCGCCAAGGTAAGCACCCGCCCCCATAGAACAGGAAGCGCTTCTTCTTCTACTGTAAGCAACCACCCACCCCCGTAGAAGAAGAAGAAGCGCGCGGATATTACGTTTCATTTCCTTTGTGTGTTTACATCTGTAAAGACCACAAAATGGCTCCTACTAAGCGACAGGTTTCCGGTTCATGAAAAGACGCAATCTCTCCATCCGCACACGGACTACTATTTCACAGCAACTGCCTAAAGACTTTCAAGAAAAGCTGGCTACTTTCCGTGCATATTGTAAAAACAAGATAGCTGAAAAAAAGATCCGGCCAGAGAACATTATCAACATGGACGAGGTTCCACTGACTTTTGATATTCCTGTGAACCGCACTGTGGATACAACGGGAGCACGTACGGTGAATATTCGCACCACAGGGAATGAGAAGTCATCCTTCACTGTGGTTCTAGCTTGCCATGCTAATGGCCAGAAACTTCCACCCATGGTGATATTCAAAAGGAAGACCTTGCCAAAAGAGACCTTTCCAGCCGGCGTCATCATAAAAGCTAACTCGAAGGGATGGATGGATGAAGAAAAGATGAGCGAGTGGTTAAGGTAAGTTTACGCGAAGAGGCCGGGTGGCTTTTTTCACGCAGCTCCGTCCATGTTGATATACGACTCCATGCGCGCCCACATCACGCTGGTTTTTAATATATTATTAAAGTTTGACTGACCTATCCGACTGTTTTTTTTGACATTCCTTTAGCGCAGTTAGATGCGGCTTATAACACGGGGCGGCTTATAGGTGGACAAAGTTTTGAAATATGCCGTTCATTGAAGGCGCGGCTTTTAACCCAGGGCGGCTTATGGTGCGGAAAATACGGTATATACTGGCCGGTCTAGGGGGCATGTGCGCAGTTGTTATCCCCCTTTCCCTCAAAAAAAATAAAATAAAAAAAATAAAATATGTATATATATATATATATATATATATATATATATATATATATATATATATATATATTTTTTTTTGGTAAAGTGGTGAAGGAATGGCTAAATCAGGCTAGAATGAAGGTTTTAAAATGGCCTTCCCAAAGTCCTGACTTAAACGTGTGGACAATGCTGAAGAAACAAGTCCATGTCAGAAAAGCAACACATTTAGCTGAACTGCAGCAATTTAGTGGTCAAGTGGTCAAGCAGAAGCTTGTGGATGGCTACCAAAAGTGCCTTATTGCAGGTAAACTTGCCAAGGGACATGTAAGCAAATATTAACATTGCTGTATGTATACTTTTGACCCTCACATTTTCAGTAGAGCCATAATAAATTCATAAAAGAAGCAAACTTCATGAGTGTTTTTTGTGACCAACAAGTATGTGCTCCAATCACTACATCACAAAAAAATAAGAGATGTAGAAATGATTGTAAAGTCAAGACAGCCATGACATGATGTTCTTTACAAGTGTATGTACACTTTTGACCACCACTGTATATTGGAATTTGGGCAAAGGCATTTTCTAGCATCCCTGTGCAAACTCTGAAGCAGTTGAAAGTTCCACTTACGAGGTTTGGAATGTCCAAAGGAGTGGAAAGCAACGGGTTTTTGTTTATTTTCATAGAAGTGGCATCACCACCCTAAAATACCGCCTGCCCCTGTTAAAGGGGAACATTATCACCAGACCTATGTAAGCGTCAATATATACCTTGATGTTGCAGAAAAAAGATCATATATTTTTTTGACCGATTTCCGAACTCTAAATGGGTGAATTTTGGCGAATTAAACGCTTTTCTATTATTCGCTCTTTGAGCGATGACGTCACAACGGGAAGCAATCCCCCATTTTCTCAAACACCGAGTCAAATCAGCTCTGTTATTTTCAATTTTTTCGACTGTTTTCCGTAACCTTGGAGACATCATGCCTCGTCGGTGTGTTGTCGGAGGGTGTAACAACACGAACAGGGACAGATTCAAGTTGCACCAGTGGCCCAAAGATGCCAAAGTGGCAAGAAATTGGACGTTTGTTCCGCACACTTTACCGACCAAAGCTATGCTACGACAGAGATGGCAAGAATGTGTGGATATCCTGCGACACTCAAAGCAGATGCATTTCCAACTGGACTGGACAGATCAGCTTTCAGGAAAAGAGAGCGGATGAGGGTATGTCTACAGAATATATGAATTGATGAAAATTGGGCTGTCTGCACTCTCATAGTGCATGTTGTTGCCAAATGTATTTCATATGCTGTAAACCTAGTTCATAGTTGTTAGTTTCCTTTAATGCCAAATAAGGCTGAAACGACGCGTCGACGTCATCGGTTACGTAAATACGTCGACGCCATTTTTGTGTGTCGATGCGTCGCATATTTACGTCACACTACTGTCATGGCGGATCGCAAAGCAGACGGTGCGAGCGAGGGGGAAAAAGCACGCCAAAAGTAATCAAAAGTGTGGGAGTATTTCAATAAACGGCCTAATAATGTTGTTGTATGCACACTGTGTCGAGCGGAAATGGCCTATCATAGCAGCACAACGGCTATGAACGAACATTTGAAAAGAAAACCGACAGCGTTCTTGCCATCACCATCAACTAGTCAATCGTCCGCGTGAGTATACGTTGTCATCATTACACAAAAACATGAATGTGTCATTTGTATCTGCGTTGTAAATTCATAAACTAAAGCACTGTTTCGCTCTGAGAGGTGCGTTTGGCGTGCCTGTTCAGTGTTTACAGACGCACTCCTCTTTAACGCTGTGGAGAGGCGGGGCCGGCGAGCGAGCGGCGAGGTGGGGCGCGCCGGGAGCGACGCCGCAATCGTGCCCAGGTGCGCGATCCGCGCACCTGGGCACGATCATCCAATCTCCTCTTGCTGAAGAAAAGGGGAGCAGCAGAGAGAAAGGGAAGAGAGACTGGAAGGAGTCAGAGTGAAGGTGACGTGGAGCGAGAGAGGAGGAGAGACAGAGACAGGGGACAACGAGCGAGCGAGGAAGAGGAGCTGAAAAGCGAGGAAAGAAAGAGAAAAGAGTTGGAAGAGAAAAGACTTTGTGTAAAATTAAAAGATTGTAAACCTGGCAAAGCCGTCTGGCGTTCAGTCTGTCGGTCCTGAAAGAACCCCACGGCACAAGACGTGTCACAAACGCTAACGTTAATTAGTTGTCCAAATACCTTTTACAACATTAACAGTTACATATACTATGTACAAACCAACAATTAACTTTCACTTTAATCATACTATCATTGTTGTGTTATTAAGCAAAATAAGCAATACTTTTACTTTTGTTGAAATGTTTACACTGTTACAGAATATTTTGTTTTGCACTTTTTTGTATTGGATGTTTATTTTTATTTTTGCACATTTTAGCAAATAAGCAATACTTTTACTTTTGTTGAAATGTTTACATTGTTACAGATTATTTTCGTTTTGCACTTTTTTGTATTGGATGTTTATCTTTATTTTTGCACATTTTAAAGCAAAATAAGCAATACTTTTACTTTTGAAATGCTTATACTATTGCAGAATATTAAGATTTGCACTGGATGTTTACTTTTATATTTGCACATTAAAAAACAAATGAGCTACTTTTAATTTTGTTAAATGTTAAAAGTTTTAAATGTTTACATTGTTACAGAATATTTTGTCATGTTGTTGTCAATGTTGACTGAGTGGCCATACTTTTTTTTTTTTGGTAAATAAAAGCCATGCCTTTTGAAAAAACTGGCCTACATTTATTTTTTTATATTCATTTTAAATAAAAAAAATAATCGGTAAAAGGAAAAATAATCTATAGATTAATCGAAAAAAATAATAATCTATAGATTAACCGATTAATCGAAAAAAATAATCTATAGATTAATCGATAGAAAAATAATCGTTAGCTGCAGCCTTAATGCCAAACAAACACATACCAATCGTTGGTTAGAAGGCGATCGCCGAATTCGTCCTCGCTTTCTCCCGTGTCGCTGGCTGTCGTGTCGTTTTCGTCGTTTTCGCTTGCATACGGTTCAAACCGATACGGCTCAATAGCTTCAGTTTATTCTTCAATTTGGTTTTCGCTACCTGCCTCCACACTACAACCATCCGTTTCAATACATGCGTAATCTGTTGAATCGCTTAAGCCGCTGAAATCCGAGTCTGAATCCGAGCTAATGTCGCTATAGCTTGCTGTTCTATCCGCCATGTTTGTTTGTGTTGGCTTCACTATGTGACGTCACAGGAAAATGGAGTGGGTGTATATAACGATGGTTAAAATCAGGCACTTTGAAGCTTTTTTTAGGGATATTGTGTGATGGGTAAAATTTTGAAAAAAACTTCGAAAAATAAAATAGGCCACTGGGAATGGATTTTTAATGGTTTTAACATACCTGCCAACTTTTGAAATCAAAAGCAAAAAATGATTATTAGCATTCAGACAGGTTAAAATGTTGCTAAAACCATCACTTTTCTATCAGTCTATCATATATGTTGAAACTTCCAACAACTTGAAAGAATAAGATTTTTGAGAGTATTTGGTTCAAATTACACAATATAAATAAGACATGTCATTATTGATATTGCAGACATTATTGTAACAAGAAACTTCAGGTCGAAATTTTGGTTTATGAAAGAAATATAAATAAATATAAATATAAAACTTCATGACGACATTTTTCAAATTAATAAAGAGTAATAGAATAGTATGATAGTTATATGTTACTTGTTAGGGCCCGCATGGCCCATTGTATAAGGACTCCCAAAGGGAGTCCTTATGCAACGGGTCATAAGGACCTATTGTATTTGTAAGGTTTTATTATTAGGGCCCGCATGGCCCATTGTATAAGGACTCTTTGGGAGTCCTTATGCAATGGGACATAAGGACCTATTGTATTTGTAAGGTTTTATTATTCTTTATTCTTCCGCCGTCACATTAAACTGTAATTTGACCCACTTAACATGCTTCAAAACTCACCATATTCGACCCACACATCAGGACCTGCGAAAATTACCTTTTTTTTATTTTACAAAAACCGAACCCCAAAACTCAAAATTGCGCTCTAGCGCCCCCTAGGAAAGAAAAAAACTAGACTGCCTATATCTCCCACTAGGAAGATCGGAGAGACATGAAACAAAAACCTGTATGTAGGTCTGACTTTGACCTAGTTTTCATAATTGTATATCATCGGGCAGAAATCAACAGGAAGTTGGCAATTCCCCCTTCAAGACAAAAAAGTACTAAAAACAGTCACTTTTGCCTCTTTGAGCTGTAATTTGACCCCCTTAACACGCTTCAAAACTCACCGAACTGAACACACACATCAGGACTGGCACAAATTGCGATCCAATAAAAAAACCTAACCCCAAATCTCAAAATTGCGCTCTAGCGCAATTTTTTAATAAAAACTGCTCCTCGGAAGAAAAAAATGACAAAACTGCCTGTAACTCCCACTGGGAAGGTCGGAGAGACATGAAACAAAAACCTCTATGTAGGTCTCACTTAGACCTACATTTCATAGATTGACAGCCCCCAGCAAAAATCAACAGGAAGTTTGCTATTCCCTCTTCACAACAAATTTTTTGTAAAAACCGGTCACCTTCCTTCAAAAACTATCTCCTCTGAGCGCGTTTGTCGTTTCGGCTTCAAACTAACACAGGAGAGAGATTGAACCCTTCTGATTACAACGACAGAAGCGCTTTTTTTTCTAACTGCTCCGGTTTTGATTTTATGACCCTTCAAAGACCCGCTGCGCTGATGCTGCTGCGCTGCTGTTTTTTTAAGAGGGCTGCTTAAAAGCAGGAAGCACCAACGTGCCCACACAATGCAGACAAGGTAGGTACACTAGACAAAAGTCTTGGGACACTTCAGACTAAAAGTAGACAAAAGTATTGGGACACTTAGGACTAGCACCTGCCAAATACGCGGGCCCGACCAATGCTGCTTGCAGCTTTAATTTTGAACATGTTATCGTTATCACAACTAAAAAGATATACTGTCCACAGAAATTATTTTTGATTTGATTTATTGTTTATGTAATAAAAGATTTACTTAAAATTTTATGTTTTGTGAGTTTTTTTATGCTACGAACTGTACTTACCGGCGATGTAAACCGAAGGAGACATTTCCGTAATGAAAGCTGCAACACCCTTTTTTAGATCCCATCATCACTGCAGCATTATCGGCAGCAAAGCAAACCAAATTCTGCCAAGGAATTTCGTTTGAGTCTATTTCTTCCGCGAGTATTTTGTAAATGTTTTCGCCTGTGGAAGCCGTATTGCATTCCCTCGCTAATTCCTCCGTGTCCGATCGAAAAATCTCGTCGGCACAAGGTGCAATTCGCGTAGTTTTCACCCTTTTTGGAACGGATAATTATTCCCGGATAGGCTTTTGAATATTCTTCACGGAATGACTGCAGTTTTCTTTTCGGTTTAAGACTCGTTTGCGATTTTTCTCCGGCTGATTCCATGATCGTTCGCTCGTTTGGAAACAATGGCAACTGGTGCCTCGTGCTTGGCAGCGGTGCTATAAATAGCCTCGCGCATGGCATTCGGAATGGCTCGATAGGAAGTTACGGGAAGCAGTGTCGATTGTCATTGTTGTTACGCGATTTCGTGAATAAAACTTTAAAAACATTTTTTTTTTTAAATTAATGAAAAACCGTATTTTTTATCACTGCAACCGTAACCCGGAATAGGTTGACATACCTGCCAACTTTTGAAATCAGAAAAACCTAGTAGCCAGGGTCCAGGGGCCGCAGGCCCCGGTAGGTCCAGGACAAAGTCCTGGTGGGGGGTTCAGGCTTCGCCCCCCGACGCAAAATGATTATTAGCATTCAGACAGGTTAAAATGTTGCTAAAACCATCACTTTTCTATCAGTCACAGTGACTTTTCAAAACAAAAATATTACAGCAAAAATCATATGGGTTGATTGACATGTTTATTCTGTAAGCTAACTTCAATAGTTTGAAATTATTTTGACAGTTAATGCCAGTTATCCTGTCAACCTTTCACAAGACTTCAATTTGTTAATTGAAAGTATAAACACTTTTTACAGTAAACAAATGGTAAAACAGTACTAAACAATTCCATAAAAAAAAAAATTGGTGTCATTATTAACTTTCTGTCCAAGCTTGTATAATCTACTGCCTTGTTCAATTGTAAAAAATATTCTGTGCCTAAAATTCACATTTCTATCACAATTATCATACTGTAAACATGGTAAGCTAACTTCATTAAAATTAATAGTCCTGTCAATAGCATGGAATTACAATTCAAATGTGGTTTTTTTGTAAACCTTTCAAAAGAATTCAAAATATGAAAAATTAATGAAAATTAATTTAAGCCATCAGACACTTGAAAAGTGGCACATCACATCTCTAATGTAATCATTTGAACTTTTCAACAGAAATAGCACTGCAAAAATATTAAGGACATACTTCTGTATTTTGGTAGTTATGCTGTCAACATTTAACAAGATTTCTTCAACTTGGACTTGAAAGCATAAATAGTATAAACACTTTTAACAGTATAACAGTACTAAACAATTCCAATAGATAACATTGGTGTCATTACCTTTTTGTGGCTAAAATCCGAAAAACGTTGAAAGTTTTCCACTTGTATCGCTAGCAACGGCATTAGACTTGTGTTTTTTTGTCCCAACGTGGTCTTTTACATCGCTATTTCCTCCGTGTCCGATCGAAAAATCTTGTCTGCACAAGGTGCAATTCGCGTAGTTTTCACCCTTTTTGGAATGGATAATTATTCCCGGATAGGCTTTTGAATATTCTTCACGGAATGACTGCAGTTTTCTTTTCGGTTTAAGACTCGTTTGCGATTTTTCTCCGGCTGATTCCATGATCGTTCGCTCGTTTGGAAACAATGCCTCATGCTTGGCAGCGGTGCTATAAATAGCCTCGCGCATTTTTAAAAAAGTATTATTTTTTAATTAATGAAAAACCGTATTTTTTATCACTGCAACCGTAACAGGTTGATGAAAACCGTACTAATTACGGGAAAACAGGAGTAGTTGGCAGGTATGTTTTAACCCTTCTGAAATTGTGATAATGTTCCCCTTTAAGGTGAGGGACTCAAACCAGTGTTATTAAGTTGATAAAACTCAAAACCGGTTTTATCGATCATCAAGCAGACTTGTCAGTAGGATTTTGCAATCATCGTTTATGTAAAAAATTAAAAAAAATACTCACCAGGACTTGAATGCCCTCTTGTTCCACTGGTGCCGTGTCATAGGTAGCAGCACATACTCTCACTAGAGTATTGGCTCCATATGCCTTCAGCTCCTTCATATCAACACATAATCAATCACTCTGACTTCAAAGTAGTCAAACAGGTACAATCATAGATGGGCTTGGAAAGAGAAAAAGTCCAATGAAATAAGTGCCGTACCTCAATGAACCTTCCAAGTTGTGCATTGGTGGGATTGTGGGTGATTAGGAATCTTAAACAGTCATAGGAGATCTCCACTGCGGCCGGTCGATTCATTGTTGCGACCGCGGCAGCGTGTTGGTTTTACAAAAAGGTACTGTTTTTTTTACAAAATAAAAAAAAGACCAGTCTATTCAAAGAAGTCAATTAGAGGAGGGGACTTTTGAGTGGAAAGAGAGGAGAGGATGCATGCAGAAAGGAAGAAGCAGACTCTGCAAATAAAAAGCAAAGCCTCCTCTGCTCCCCAAAACGGGCGACAGGTTGCAAGTTGTCCTTTCTTCATAAGGGTTTGACAGGATGGCAGTGAAAGCCTGCAATGGCAGAGAGTCAGAGAGATGTACTGTGTAAATAAGGGGAAATCATTCTTTTCAAGACTGACATTTCCAGGAAATATTGATTTGCGATGAAACATTTTGCACGCTCAAAGAACTAACTAAACCTGTACCATATTTTCCGGTGCACCAGATTATAAAGCGCATTAAAAGGACTCATATTATTATGATATTTTTCTAAATGTAAAAGACTTCCCTGTGGTCTACATCAGTGTTTTTCAACCAGTGTGCCGTGAGATACAGTCTGGTGTGCTGTGGGAGATGATCTAATTTCACCTATTTGGTTTAAAAATATTTTTTGCAAAGCAGTAATTATAGTCTGCAAATGATGTGTTGTTGTTGAGTGTCTGTGGTGAGTAACCGTGTAATACTCTTCCACATCAGTAGGTGGCAGCCGGTAGCTAATTGCTTTGTAGATGTGGGAAACAGCGGGAGGCAGTGTGCAGGTAAAAAGGTGTCTAATGCTTAAACCAAAAATAAACAAAAGGTGAGTGCCCCTAAGAAAAGGCATTGAAGCTTAGGGAAGGATATGCAGAATGAAACTAAAACTGAACTGGCTACAAAGTAAACAAAAACAGAATGCTGGACGACAGCAAAGACTTACTGCGGAGCAAAGACAAAGTACATCCGAACATGACATGACAATCAACAATGTCCCCACAAAGAAGGATAAAAACAACTGAAATATTCCATCCATCCATCCATCTTCTTCCGCTTATCCGAGGTCGGGTCGCGGGGGCAGCAGCCTAAGCAGGGAAGCCCAGACTTCCCTCTCCCCAGCCACTTTGTCCAGCTCTTCCCGTGGGACCCCGAGGCGTTCCAAGGCCAGCCGGGAGACATAGTCTTCCCAACGTGTCCTGGGTCTTCCCTGCGGCCTCCTACCGGTCGGACGTGCCCTAAACACCTCCCTAGGGAGGCGCTCGGGTGGCATCCTGACCAGATGCCCGAACCACCTCATCTGGCTCCTCTCCATGTGGAGGAGCAGCGGCTTTACTTTGAGCTCCCCCGGATGGCAGAGCTTCTCACCCTATCTCTAAGGGAGAGCCCCGCCACCCGGCGGAGGAAACTCATTTGGGCCGCTTGTACCCGTGATCTTGTCCTTTCGGTCATAACCCAAAGCTCATGACCATAGGTGAGGATGGGAACGTAGATCGACCGGTAAATTGAGAGCTTTGCCTTCTGGCTCAGCTCCTTCTTCACCACAACAGATCGATACAGCGTCCGCATTACTGAAGACGCCGCACTGATCCGCCTGTCGATCTCACGATCCACTCTTCCCTCACTCGTGAACAAGACTCCGAGGTACTTGAGCTCCTCCATTTGGGGCAAGATCTCCTCCCCAACCCGGAGATGGCACTCCACCCTTTTCCGGGAGAGAACCATGGACTCGGACTTGGAGGTGCTGATTCCCATCCCAGTCGCTTCACACTCGGCTGCGAACCGATCCAGCGAGAGCTGAAGATCTTGGCCAGAGGAAGCCATCAGGACCACATCATCTGCAAATAGCAGAGACCTAATCCTGCAGCCACCAAACCAGATCCCCTCAACGCCTTGACTGCGTCTAGAAATTCTGTCCATAAAGGTTATGAACAGAATCGGTGTCAAAGGGCAGCCTTGGCATAGTCCAACCCTCACGTTTCCAGTGAGGGTTGGACTATTATAACTATAAGGGTGAAAATCGGAGAATGTTGATTCCGGAAGTTTCCCGCGAGAGGCATTGAAATCTGGAAGTCTCCCGGGAAAATCGGGGGGTCGGCAAGAAAGCTGCCGAGCCGCATCAGAGTGATCAAAGAGCCGCATGCGGCTCCGGAGCCGCGGGTTGCCGACCCCTGTCCTATGGGAAGGTTCTTCAGTCTTCACAGAGAAACACTGAAGCTGAGGTCTACCAATGATTCCATTGACTTCATGGCTTGATATTTGCTATTCAGGCGGTTGACTCAAAACAGTCTCCCAAGTGCACTTTCTGTCTGTGCATGTGTGCATTAAGATGGCTGTACAGTCACTACAGCTTATATGATGGCTACAGTTTCACTTGAGAATTGTTTATTTCAATTTATCATCGACGATGGTTAAAGTTTGTTTTGAAATGTGAACATGCTGTCAGGCCGGTCGGTAAAATACATTGTGGTTTTAGCATCAAGGTTCCAGTGTACTGCATTATCTCATGAGTGTTGACACACCTGTGTGGGTGTAGTTGGCAAGGTTTGTGCCTCTCAAGTATCTGGTTCACTTGTCCACAATAAGCAGCAGGTGCTGGGCCGGGCAGAACTCCCCTTCACGTCTTGCAAACGCCATACAAGTGCAGCCTGCAAGGAGAGAAATAGGTCATTGTCAATGATGAAGACCATTTTTTGATCCCTCCACCCAGTGCATGCCTGACTTTTTATGTATGCCATCTAGGGGTGTAACGGCAGTGTTTCCCACAGGACAGGCATCTATTTGTGGTGGTGTGGTCGGGGGGCGGGGGGTGGCGGCGGCAGCGGCGATGACCGAGAAGAACGCGGAGTTGGAATATAATTACAACATTTTATGTACATATTTATATACAGATTTGAACAATTAGTGATTCACTGAAATATATTTATTAATGTCTCTTAAAGCTCTGTCGCTTTAATTAGTGAATACTAAATAATTTAACTTTAGCCTACTACTACAACCATATTATTTACCAGCAACATGAAGTGAAACAGAGGCAGAGGTGTCCTGCCACAGTCAGTCAACCTCCTCCTCCTCCTCCTGCTGCTGCTGCTGAACAGGTCGCACCTGTGGTCCGGACTGTAGGCCTACCTCCTCTCCAAGTCGAGCCCTTTTCGGCCGTTGAAAATATTTTTCTATACTCATCTGTGTGAAGGAGTGAACATCCAACATTAGAATTTATTACTAACGAGCAGAAGCGCTCTATGTACAGTGCCGTCTAACCTTAAGCGGCAGCAGCTCAACACATGCAGGGTTCAACGTTAAGGTTTTTTTCTACTTGCCCGACTTCTCAAATCTACTTGCCCCAATATTTTTACTTGTCCTGCCTAGGGTTTTTTTCTGGCTGTGTAGTGCTCATGGCTTATATCTTACTAAAATTCTTCCCGTTTACTATTAACAACACTACACAGTATTTATTATTATTATTATCTATAATTACATTTAAATGGCATTGCATACATGTAAAATTAAATGCTATTTCACATTATTTGACCAGTAGCAGTTACACCCATCTGAACAGGTCAGCCACCTGTTTAAAGCCCGATCACAGTTGAAATCTTGAAATGAAGGGCCTTTAATGGCCAAAACATTAACCTGGACAACATTTTAACAGCTGGTTGGCTCAGATTTTATTATTTTCATTGCATTCACATGCTGCAGTGGACAGTGGACAATTTAGCTTCAGTCCACGTGTGTTTATTGACAACAGGGTTATAACCTGGACACGTTAGCTCGTCGGTATGAAAACAGGTGACTGTTACTACGTGCGTCTTTCCCGGCCCCCGAGTCAAACAGCGGCGGTGTTAATGAAGCAGCGTCAGGCTGCTCACCGTCAGTGAAACGCTCGGTGAAATCGCGGATTAACGTTAAATATATGACGAGCCGCTAGCAATGCAACTATAACCTATCTACCTATAACTTATATTACCCTCCTATTTTGATCCGGTCGGTCCGTTCTTCTTTTACTTCGTCGTTGTCGTCTTCTTCTTCTTCTGGCCCACCAGGTGAATTAAGTGCTATTGGCGGAGTTACAATGCATAGTAGGTTACCGCCACCTACTGCACCGGAGTTGTAACTACAAGCAACATTCACAGACAGAGTCCCATTGCTTTTATGAGCGGTCGAGCGAGTCAAAAGCCGAAAAATCCATTTGTGGCGGACGTAATTCTTTCGTGGCGGGCCGCCACAAATAAATGAATGAACACTGAACGGTACATGTATTTGTATTGAACCGCTTCGGAACGGGGGTTTCGGTTCGGTTTGGAGGTGTACCGAACGAGTTTCCACACAAACATATTAAGGAGCCGCCTTCGCTTCCTTTTGCCTCTGTCTCTGTCAGTCCTCTACACACACCCAGCATTGTCCCACCCACACAACCATCTGATTGGTTACAAACAGAGCGGTAACAGCCAATCAGCAGTGTGTATTCAGAGCGCATGTAGTCAGTGCTTAGCGTTTAGCAGGTAATCATCAGGCAGCAGACTCTCCCCAAATGATAATAAACACCTCCCAGTCAACTACTAGTAACATCACTATGAGCCCAATGACCTTCTAGAAATATAAAAGGCAGCTCAGCTCGCTTGTAGTCCTGGCTTGAGGTGAAGGCTAATTCGCTTTTAGCGTAACGTTAGCTCATTTTGCGGTGTGTGTGTGTGTTACGGACAGCAAAGCCCTGTCTGTCTGTTATTTCACTTTACCTTTTTCTGTGTTGATTGTAAGGCTGAAACGACGCGTCGACGTAGTCGACGTCATCGGTTACGTAAATACGTTGACGCCGTTTTTGTGCGTCGACGCGTCGCATATTTACGTCACACTACCGTCATGGCGGAGCGCAAAGCAGAAGATGCGAGCGGTGCGAGCGAGGGGAAAAAAGCACGCCAAAAGTCGTCAAAAGTGTGGGAGTATTTCAATAAACGGCCTAATAATGTTGTAGCGGCGAACAGCTGTCTCGTCAGCTGAAGCGCGAGCTCGCAACCGTGGCTGCTTAGCAACCAGCCAAACCCCACTTAATAAAAGTATATTTTATCTTAGAGCACATCCGCATCCCTATTCACCTCGGCAACCCCAGGAAATGTATATAATTTGGCATTTTTTCGGCCAGTCGGCTTATATGATCAGAGCCGATCAGTTTACGTTCACGTGCAGGTATAACGCGGCGCACTCCCGTCTCATCTGCTGGTGCGCGAGCCCGGTAATTAGACCGCTGTGTCAAATCAAGGAGTACAAAAGACGCCAGCGCAGAGTGGAAAAAGGTTTAGTTCATTACAGAAAACCCAGAGTTGTGCCAAAAGTGTACCAAAACCAAAAGCTGAACGGACAGCCGGTAAGATTGCACTTTAGTTCTCTTTGTGGGTGTGGCGCACCTGTTGCGGGTTGCGGGGGAGTTGTGTGCATGTAGCGTGCTTGGTCTGGAGGCTAAATACACACACCGTTTGTGTAACTGTTGTTTAGTAAGGAAGTGTTGATATTCTTTTCTTAGTTTGATAAATGTTGCAGTTTGCTTCATCAGGAGGGTGAAGTCGCTCAACTTAAAGTGTTGGATTTAACTGTGTTGGATCATTGGCTGCTGGTGAGGGCATAGAAAAAGGGGCATTTTTCTACCAGTAGACAGCGTTTAAGATTGAGTGTTTCACTGCTAAATTAATAATATATTTATATTGAATATGGATTTTAAATATGTATCTAAATAGGTGGTTAATTGGTTAGGTATTTATGTATTTGCATATTGGGTTTTCTGCTGCATTTATCTATTGTGTTTCTGGGTTTAAATGTATTTTATATGTATCTTGGTGCATTTATGTTGAGACAATTTATTTAAAATCTGTTTTAACTTAAAGGGAAAAGATGTGTCCATTACCTTGCACTTGTTTACTGGTTAAGAGTTTGATAGCCTAATTAATAATTGTAAATTATGGGATTGATAATTGATTGATTTTTTACAGCATGTTAATCTTGTGGTGTTTTGTCCTTAAAGGTTTTTCACATACTAAAGAAGCTAAAGGCTACTAAAGAAGCTAAAGGCTACTAAAGGCTACTAAAGCTTACTAAAGACAGCTAATGACAGCTAATGACAGCTAAAGAAACTAAAGTCTACTAAAGTCTACTAACACTGCTAAAGACTGCTAAAAAGACTAAAGAAGGAAAAAGAAGCTGTTTCTTCGTTGGAAAAACTGTTGCAAACTAAAGGAAAAAGTAACTACGGTCTGGTCTTTTGAGTGAAATCCAGAAGCCACATTCAGCATTGGTACATCCCTTCAAGTGTGGGATAAGCACAGCGAAAAAAGCAAAACACTTGACAGTTGTTGTATGCACACTGTGTCGAGCGGAAATGGCCTATCATAGCAGCACAACGGCTATGAAGGAACATTTGAAAAGAAAACACCCGACAGCGTTCTTGCCATCACCATCAACTAGTCAATCGTCCGCGTGAGTATACGTTGTCATCATTACACAAAAACATGAATGTGTCATTTGTATCTGCGTTGTAAATTCATAAACTAAAACACTGTTTCGCTCTGAGAGGCGCGTTTGGCGTGCCTGTTCAGTGTTTACAAAGACGCTAACGCTAACGTTAATTAGTTGTGCAAATACCTTTTACAACATTAACAGTTACATATACTATGTACAAACCAACAATTAACTTTCACTTTAATCATACTATCATTGTTGTGTTATTAAGTAAAATAAGCAATACTTTTACTTTTGTTGAAATGTTTACACTGTTACAGAATATTTCGTTTTGCACTTTTTTGTATTAGATGTTTATCTTTATTTTTGCACATTTTAAAGCAAAATAAGCAATACTTTTACTTTAGAAATGCTTATACTATTGCATAATATTAAGATTTGCACTGGATGTTTACTTTTATATTTGCACATTAAAAAGCAAATAAGCTACTTTTAATTTTGTTAAATGTTAAAAGTTTTAAATGTTTACATTGTTACAGAATATTTTGTCATGTTGTTGTCAATGTTGACTGAGTGGCCATACTTTTTTTTTTTGTAAATAAGTCATGCCTTTTGAAAAAACTGGCCTACATTTATTTTTTCATCTTCATTTTAAATAAAAAAATAATCGGTAAAAGGAAAAATAATCTATAGATTAATCGAAAAAAATAATATATAGATTAACCGAAAAAATAATCCATAGATTAATCGATAGAAAAATAATCGTTAGCTGCAGCCTTAGTTGATTGAGCTGTGTTGAAGCAGCAAAAAAGGACATTATGTTAAATGAAGAGTTTCTGTCTCTGATAGTTGATATAATAATGTAAGTGCATCATAAAGCCTACATGAACTCCATGGTGTTCAGGGATGAATAGTCTCTCCTATTACTATTGTACCATTTTTTCCAGCTATAGTTACATTAATCATTAGTAATGCAGCAGCCTAGTTTTGAATGGCAGGGTCCCTGCTATCACATGTTGATAAAAATATAACATTTACATAATAAATCAACTACAGGCTTCCCAAATGCTGTAATAAATGAAGCATGATGAGTTGACTTGAAACTGTTTAATGTTGCACTTTTTATATGTAGAAGAAAAGTTTTGTCATTTCATTTAATCTGAGCAACAACTTGAGGCAGTTTAATGTTGATTAACATGGGCAGAATTATTATAGTGTTCCCAATGTTAAAAGGATAAAGCCATTGTTTACAAATTTGGTAAATAAATAACCAGGCTAATATAGACACTTACATCATGTGTTGCCTTCATTATAACACTTATATAAGACTTTTAAAGTCATTTTGATAGTAGGCTAATATAACTAATATAGACACATACATCATGTGTTGTCTTCATTATAACACTTGTATAAGACTTTTAAAGTTTTTTTGATAGTAGGCTAATATAGACACTTACATCATATGCTGGCTTCATTATAACACTTATATAAGTACATGTACAAGTTACACCTTTTGAATGCAATTACTGAAATAAATCAAGTTTTTCAAAATATTCTAATTTACTGGCTTTTACCTGTATATAAGACTTTTAAAGTTGTTTTGATAGTAGGCAAGTATAGACACTTACATTATGTGTTGTCTTCATTATAACACTTATATAAGACTTTTAAAGTCATTTTGATAGTAGGCTATTATAGTTAACATAGACACTTACATCATGTGTTGCCTTCATTATAACACTTATATAAGACTTTTAAAGTCATTTTGATAGTAGGCTAATATAGACACTTACATCATGTGTTGTATTCATTATAACACTTATATAAGACTTTTAAAGTCATTTTGATAGTACGCTAATATAGACACTTACATCATGTGTTGTCTTCATTATAACACTTATATAAGACTTTTAAAGTTGTTTTGATAGTAGGCTAATATAGACACTTACATTATGTGTTGTATTCATTATAACACTTATATAAGACTTTTAAAGTTGTTTTGATAGTAGGCTAATATAGACACTTACATTATGTGTTGTCTTCATTATAACACTTATAAAGTCATTTTGATAGTAGGCTAATATAGACACTTACATCATGTGTGGCCTTCATTATAACACTTATATAAGACTTTTAAAGTCATTTTGATAGTAGGCTAATATAGACACTTACATCATGTGTTGTATTCATTATAACACTTATATAAGACTTTTAAAGTTGTTTTGATAGTAGGCTAATATAGACACTTACATCATGTGTTGTCTTCATTATAACACTTATATAAGACTTTTAAAGTTGTTTTGATAGTAGGCTAATATAGACACTTACATCATATGCTGGCTTCATTATAACACTTATATAAGACATTTAAAGTCATTTTGATAGTAGGCTATTATAGTTAACATAGACACTTACATCATGTGTGGCCTTCATTATAACACTTATATAAGACTTTTAAAGTCATTTTGATAGTAGGCTAATATAACTAACATAGACACTTACATCATGTGTTGCCTTCATTATAACACTTATATTAGACTTTTAAAGTAATTTTGATAGTAGGCTAATATAGACACTTACATCATGTGTTGTCTTCATTATAACACTTATATAAGACTTTTAAAGTTGTTTTGATAGTAGGCTAATATAGACACTTACATCATGTGTTGTCTTCATTATAACACTTATATAAGATTTTTAAAGTTGTTTTGATAGTAGGCTAATATAGACACTTACATCATATGCTGGCTTCATTATAACACTTATGTAAGACTTTTAAAGTTGTTTTGATAGTAGGCTAATATAGACACTTACATCATGTGTTGTATTCATTATAACACTTATATAAGACTTTTAAAGTTGTTTTGATAGTACGCTAATATAGACACTTATGCTGGCTTCATTATAACACTTATATAAGACATTTAAAGTTGTTTTGATAGTAGGCTAATATAGACACTTACATTATGTGTTGTCTTCATTATAACACTTATATAAGACTTTTAAAGTCATTTTGATAGTAGGCTATTATAGTTAACATAGACACTTACATCATGTGTGGCCTTCATTATAACACTTATATAAGACTTTTAAAGTCATTTTGATAGTAGGCTAATATAGACACTTACATCATGTGTTGTATTCATTATAACACTTATATAAGACTTTTAAAGTTGTTTTGATAGTACGCTAATATAGACACTTACATCATATGCTGGCTTCATTATAACACTTATATAAGACATTTAAAGTTGTTTTAATAGTAGGCTAATATAGACACTTACATTATGTGTTGTCTTCATTATAACACTTATATAAGACTTTTAAAGTCATTTTGATAGTAGGCTATTATAGTTAACATAAGACACTTACATCATGTGTTGTCTTCATTATAACACTTATATAAGACTTTTAAAGTTGTTTTGATAGTAGGCTAATATAGACACTTACATCATGTGTTGTATTCATTATAACACTTATATAAGACTTTTAAAGTTGTTTTGATAGTAGGCTAATATAGACACTTACATCATGTGCTGGCTTCATTATAACACTTATATAAGACTTTTAAAGTTGTTTTGATAGTAGGCTAATATAGACACTTACATTATGTGTTGTCTTCATTATAACACTTATATAAGACTTTTAAAGTCATTTTGATAGTAGGCTATTATAGTTAACATAGACACTTACATCATGTGTTGTCTTCATTATAACACTTATATAAGACTTTTAAAGTTGTTTTGATAGTAGGCTAATATAGACACTCACATCATGTGTTGTATTCATTATAACACTTATATAAGACTTTTAAAGTTGTTTTGATAGTAGGCTAATATAGACACTTACATCATATGCTGGCTTCATTATAACACTTATGTAAGACTTTTAAAGTTGTTTTGATAGTAGGCTAATATAGACACTTACATCATATGCTGGCTTCATTATAACACTTATATAAGACATTTAAAGTCATTTTGATAGTAGGCTATTATAGTTAACATAGACACTTACATCATGTGTTGCCTTCATTATAACACTTTTATAAGACTTTTAAAGTCATTTTGATAGTAGGTTAATATAGACACTTACATCATGTGTTGCCTTCATTATAACACTTATATAAGACTTTTAAAGTTGTTTTGATAGTAGGCTAATATAGACACTTACATCATATGCTGGCTTCATTATAACACTTATATAAGACTTTTAAAGTCATTTTGATAGTAGGCTAATATAACTAATATAGGCACATACATCATGTGTTGTCTTCATTATAACACTTATATAAGACTTTTAAAGTTGTTTTGATAGTAGGCTAATATAGACACTTACATCATGTGTTTTATTCATTATAACACTTAAATAAGACTTTTAAAGTTGTTTTGATAGTAGGCTAATATAGACACTTACATCATGTGTTGTCTTCATTATAACACTTATATAAGACTTTTAAAGTAATTTTGATAGTAGGCTAATATAGACACTTACATCATGTGTTGTATTCATTATAACACTTATATAAGACTTTTAAAGTTGTTTTGATAGTAGGCTAATATAGACACTTACATCATATGCTGGCTTCATTATAACACTTATGTAAGACTTTTAAAGTTGTTTTGATAGTAGGCTAATATAGACACATACATTATGTGTTGTCTTCATTATATAAGACTTTTAAAGTCATTTTGATAGTAGGCTATTATAGTTAACATAGACACTTTACATCATGTGTTGCCTTCATTATAACACACATTATATACGGCTTTTAATTTTTTGCCGGCTGCAGACAGATGACTTTTTTGTATTTTTGGCCCAATGTGTCAACGTTTTGGGTCGCCGACCCCCGTTTGAACCGGATGACACAGGTGAAGGCACCATAAAAGGTGTGCACCGTGCGGTCCAATAATAGAACCAAACGAAGATCACGTCGGCTGTGCTCGTACTCACCGTGACGTGGGCTGAGGTGATGGATCATGGAGCACGGGCAGGACAAGGTGACCTCTCCTGGATGTGGACACACCATTGATGACGACGCCGCCGCCGCCGCTGATCCGGGTCTCGGCTCTGACAAGGCCCGGCGAGCTTGACGCTGAGCTGCGGTGCACAGCACAAACACTACTTACATCGTGACGAGACCGTTTCGGCGGCACACCGAAGTGACGTCATCGCTTCGAATCGGTGAAGAGTGACGATCGATATTTTTTTTTTTTTGGGGCGTAAAACAGATTTTCTGTCTGAATTCCGACGACGAGCGTGACATTGAACGCAACACGTGTGGTGGACATGTTAACCGATGGCGTGCATATATTTATAAATGTATATTTAATATATGTACTTATGTTGCAGTTAGCCAATCACCGTACATGTTCCGTCCATCCGTTTTATACCGCTTGTCCCGTACATGTTATAGAAGATGTGTTCTTAATCAGACACCTGCTCATAAAAGGTGTACAGTTGGACGACACAAACGTCACATACATGTAGATAAAAGATACAAACATACGCACCGTGCTAGTTCTCAAATATCGCAGTAGCTGTAATAAAAGAGTTTATTCGGCGTGAGGAGACATGATGACATGACCCGCTTCTTCTTCTTTTTCTTCTTCTTCTTTGGTTTAATGGCGGTTGGTGAGCAACCTTGTAGTGTGCACTACCGCCCCCTAGTGTTGTGGCGTGTGACTCAAACTGGAACACTGCTCTAAATCAGTGTTTTTCAACCTTTTTTTTGGAGCCAAAGCCCTTTTTTTTTCATTAAAAAAACCCAGAGGCACACCACCAGCAGAAAACATTAAAAAAAATGAAACTCAGTAGCCGATATCGACAGTAAAAAGTTGTTGTCGCAATCAGGGCCGGCCCGTGGCATAGGCCGTATAGGCAAATGCTAAGGGCGCCGTCCATCAGGGGCCACATTTCTAAATACAAAAAATAATCCCACGTTAATTAAAATGCAAAAGTAAAGCCTATTTAATAGAAATATTATTTGTTACAACATTACGCCCCCTTCCCTTCCCGTATCATGACTCTTTGTGGACGTCACCACATCAAAAAAATCAACACAAGATGTCAAAACGGCCAAAACTGTCAGGTGCCCAGGGAAGAAAAAAAGAGAAAAGAAGAGGAGGAGAAACGAGAAAAGACAGAGGTAGCAGGTAGGTGAGCCGAACATGAAATTATTTGTCTGTTACAGAATGTGATAGTAACCCGGCTTTTTAGCATTAAGCTAATGTCACATGATTCGGCAATTGCTAATTCTGTTTTAACGTCGGGTTAATATTGTGGAGGGGGGCTAAATTGTTATGGAAAATAATAATGTAACGTTAGGTAATTACAGTACTCCCACCTTACATTCCTCAGGGACATTTGTATTAGATCTTTTAAGCAGCTGTTTTTTTTTTTACATTGTTATTGCCTTCTGGTTAGCTAATGTTTGCCCTGCAGGTAATAGTCACTTTTCCACCCCTTTATTATATTAGGTATAGTTGTAAGTAAAAGGAAAAAGGTCAAAGACA
This sequence comes from Nerophis lumbriciformis, assembly GCF_033978685.3. NCBI lineage: Eukaryota > Metazoa > Chordata > Actinopteri > Syngnathiformes > Syngnathidae > Nerophis > Nerophis lumbriciformis. The sequence continues at coordinate 38,137,928 of NC_084573.2, forward strand.
AAGCTATTCGGTTTCTTGTGAGTATATCAGAATCAGAATCAGCTTTATTGTCATTACGCAAGGTAACGAGATTGAGGCCATTCCATACAGTGCGATGTGTGCATGCTAGAAAAACAATGTGCAAATATATAAAAATATAAAAAAATGTAGAAGTGCAATGAATATGGTGTGAAATGAATATATACATGAAAAAAACCAAAACAAAAACAGGGTGGTTGGTGGAATGGGTTATTGCACCGAAGAGAAGGCAGTTATGAGGGACAATGGGGCAGTCCGTTCAGGATGGTTATGGCCCTGGGGAAGAAGCTGTTCTTTAGCCTGTTTGTTTTGGTTTTAATGCACCTTCCCAGAGGGCAGCGCTACATATATACACTTCACTGCCGATGTGGGGGGGGGCGCCACCTAAAATCTTGCCTAGGGCGCCAGATTGGTTAGGGCCGGGCCTGGTCGCAATTGTTGGATATGACTTTAAAGCATAACCAAGCATGCATCACTATAGCTCTTGTCTCAAAGTAGGTGTACTGTCACCACCTGTCACATCACACCCTGACTTATTTGGACTTTTTTGCTGTTTTCCTGTGTGTAGTGTTTTACTTCTTGTCCTGCGCTCCTATTTTGGTGGCTTTTTCTCTTTTTTTGGTATTTTCCTGTCTTCCTTTGAGCGATATTTCCCGCATCTACTTTGTTTTAGCAGTCAAGAATATTTCAGTTGTTTTTATCCTTCTTTGTGAGGACATTGTTGATTGTCATGTCATGTCCGGATGTACTTTGTCTTTGCTCCGCAGTAAGTCTTTGCTGTCGTCCAGCATTCTGTTTTTGTTTACTTTGTAGCAAGTTCAGTTTTAGTCTTCTCTAAGCTTCAATGCCTTTTCTTAGGGGCACTCACCTTTTGTTTATTTTTGGTTTAAGCATTAGACACCTTTTTACCTGCATCCTGCCTCCCGCTGTTTCCCACATCTACAAAGCAATTAGCTACCTGCTGCCACCTACTGATATGGAAGAGTATTACACGGTTACTCTCCCAGGGGGTGAACAAGGGGATGGGTCAAATGCAGAGGACAAATTTCACCACACCTCGTGTGTGTGACAATCATCGGTACTTTAACTTTAACTTAACTTAACCTACCCTACCCTACCATACCACACCATAGAACACCATACCATACCATAGAAATACATTTCATGTCAACAAAACCCTTCCACACCGTACCCTACCCTATACCTACCATACCACAGCATATCATACCCTAGCCTACCATACCGTACCACACCATAGAACACCATACCCTACCCTAACATACCATGTCATACCACACCATAGCATACCATAGCATACCATACCACACCATACACTACCCTACCCTACCCTACCATACCACACCATAACATACCATACCATACCATAGTGTACCATACCATAGAAATAAAGTTCATGTCAACAAAACCCTTCCACACCCTACCCTACCCTATACCTACCATACCATACCATATCATACCCTAGCCTACCGTACCATACCACACCATAGAACACCATACCCTACCCTACCCTACCATACCATATCATACCACACCATAGAACACTATAACATACCATACCACACCATACACTACCCTACCCTACCATACCACACCATAACATACCCTGCCATACCATAGAACACCATACCATACTGTAACATACCATGTAAATAAAGTTCATCATTGGTACTTTAACGTTAACTTAACTTACCCTACCCTACCCTACCCTACCATACCACACCATAACATACCCTGCCATACCATAGAACACCATACCATACTGTAACATACCATGTAAATAAAGTTCATCATTGGTACTTTAACGTTAACTTAACTTACCCTACCCTACCCTACCCTACCATACCACACCACACCATAACATACCCTGCCATACCATAGAACACCATACCATACTGTACCATACCATATAAATAAAGTTCATCATTGGTACTTTAACGTTAACTTAACTTAACCTACCCTACCCTACCCTACCCTACCACACCATACCACACTATACAACACCATACCATACCATACTGTTCCAATACCATAGAAATAAAGTTCAAGTCAACAAAACCCTTCCACACCCTACCCTACCTTACCCTATACGACCATACCATATTATACCCTAGCCTACCATACCATACCACACCATAGAACACCATACCCTACCCTACCATACCATATCATACCACACCATAGAACACCATAGCATACCATGCCACACCATACCATACCCTACCCTACCCTACCATACCACACCATAACATACCCTACCATACCATAGAACACCATACTATACCACACTGTACTATACCATAGAACTAAAGTTCATGTCAACAAAACAGCACTCAGTGGGATAAATTGCACAAAAAACCCTCGCATTCCAATGAGTAGTTTACATACTGTGTGGGACAAAAAAGGTGTGGCCCTCTGAAGCACACTCAACACTCCCACACAAGTCCTCACACAGACCCACACATGCATACGTAGTTCTGTAGGTAATGCTATACTTTATATATGGAATATGGAATCATGTTAGTGACTTTACCCGCTATCCGTGTGTGCGTGGGTGTGGGTGTGGGTGTGTGCATGTGTGTGTGTGTGTGTGTGTGTGTGTGTGTGTGCGTGCGTGTGTGTGTGATGACGTAGGAATCTGGTTTGGCAGGATCCCCAAAGGAAAGTCTGAGCGAGCAGAGACAAATCCTGAAAGGCGGAAAAGAGCGAGCTAGTTTACCAGCAGATGTTCCGTGTTCCACTTCAAGCCCTCGGAAACTGATCCTTCCTGTGCTGGTTTTTGGAAGTCCCGCGGTCTTAGGACGGTTCGAGCCCCAGGTAAGGGTTTTTCATACATACCTTAAGTACGGAGCCAGCAGGGTTTTCATTACATTTCACTTTTAGGATGTTATTACGGCCATCCTGGATACTCAGTAAAAACCGTTAAAGGTACATGATGCTGGATGTCCCAACAAGCATGGCCTGATGCAGAGCTGGGCAAATATCTGGACTTGGGGGCCACATTGAGAGAAAAACAAATCTAACATAAGAGTGTGGGAGTCCAGTTCATAGTGGATCTAACATAATAGTGAGAGTCCAGTCCATAGTGGATCTAACATAATAGTGAGAGTCCAGTCCATAGTGGATCTAACATAATAGTGTGAGAGTCCAGTCCATAGTGGATCTAACATAATAGTGAGAGTCCAGTCCATAGTGGATCTAACATAATAAAGTGAGAGTCCAGTCCATAGTGGATCTAACATAATAGTGAGAGTCCAGTCCATAGTGGATCTAACATAATAGTGAGAGTCCAGTCCATAGTGGATCTAAAATAATAGTGAGAGTCTAGTCCATAGTTGATCTAACATAATAGTGAGAGTCCAGTCCATAGTGGATCTAACATAATAGTGAGAGTCCAGTCCATAGTGGATCTAACATAATAGAGAGAGTCCAGTCCATAGTGGATCTAACATAATAGTGAGAGTCCAGTCCATAGTGGATCTAACATAATAGTGAGAGTCCAGTCCATAGTGGATCTAACATAATAGTGTGAGAGTCCAGTCCATTGTGGATCTAACATAATAGTGAGAGTCCAGTCCATAGTGGATCCAACATAATAGTGAGAGTCCAGTCCATAGTGGATCTAACATAATAGTGAGATTCCAGTCCATAGTGGATCTAAAATAATAGTGAGAGTCCAGTCCATAGTGGATATAACATAATAGAGAGAGTCCAGTCCATAGTGGATCTAACATAATAGTGAGAGTCCAGTCCATAGTGGATCTAACATAATAGTGAGAGTCCAGTCCATAGTGGATCTAACATAATAGTGAGAGTCCAGTTCATAGTGGATCTAACATAATAGTGAGAGTCCAGTCCATAGTGGATCTAACATAATAGTGAGAGTCCAGTCCATAGTGGATCTAACATAATAGTGAGAGTCCAGTCCATAGTGGATCTAACATAATAAAGTGAGAGTCCAGTCCATAGTGGATCTAACATAATAGTGAGAGTCCAGTCCATAGTGGATCTAACATAATAGTGAGAGTCCAGTCCATAGTGGATCTAACATAATAGTGAGAGTCCAGTCCATAGTGGATCTAACATAATAGTGTGAGAGTCCAGTCTATAGTGGATCTAACATAATAGTGAGAGTCCAGTCCATAGTGGATCTAACATAATAGTGAGAGTCCAGTCCATAGTGGATCTAACATAATAGTGAGAGTCCAGTCCATAGTGGATATAACATAATAGTGTGAGATTCAAGTCCATAGTGGATCTAACATAATAGTGAGAGTCCAGTCCATAGTGGATCTAACATAATAGTGAGAGTCCAGTCCATAGTGGATCTAACATAATAGTGAGAGTCCTGTCCATAGTGGATCTAACATAATAGTGAGAGTCCAGTCCATAGTGGATCTAACATAATAGTGAGAGAGTCCAGTCCATAGTGGATCTAACATAATAGTGAGAGTCCAGTCCATAGTGGATCTAACATAATAGTGAGAGTCCAGTCCATAGTGGACATAACATAATAAAGTGAGAGTCCAGTCCATAGTTGATCTAACATAACAGTGAGAGTCCAGTCCATAGTGGATCTAACATAATAGTGTGAGAGTCCAGTCCATAGTGGATCTAACATAATAGAGTCCAGTCCATAGTGGATCTAACATAATAGATTTAAAGGCTAGAGTATACAAATGAGTTTTAAGATGTCCAATAGAGTTCTAAAAACAAACCACCTCAAAAAAACGGAATGGAATTTACAGGTTTTTTTTTTACTAAATGGGACACCCAAAATGTACATGAAAATAAAGAAAGTGGGATTTACAATATTAACTATGAACAATAAAACACTGAATATTAACAACATATTTTACTCCTCAGACCAGCTCCTCCATAGTTGTGTATCTTTTACAATCGAGCAAAACACAACAAAAATGTAACAAACAGCTAAATATGAATGCAGAGTGAAATAAACACCTACAATATGATGTATTATCACATAAAAATATGATGTACGATCATTTAAAAACATCATAATGGCAGCTACAGTTTCCATGTTAAAGGTCTAAAAATATGATGTAGAATGTCCGGCGGGCCGGATTGAAAATCTTATATGTGGCGGTATTTTGCCAAGGTCTGGCCTAAGGTCACTTTGAGTGACCATGGAGAGTCCTGGTTGTACTCCTCACCTCACCGGTCTTCATCCTTTGAAAAAGGCTAAACTAAAGAGTGAGTGGGCATATTACAAAAAGCTCCTTGATAAGTTTCCCAGGAGGTGGGTCAAGTAAACATGTTTGTTTTATCCCACTTACACGCCGTAATAGTTCCTCTAATGTTATTTCATCAAAAAGAGAGAGACTATTTTGGAGGGCAATAGCCGTCGTATATACATTCGTAACTGTGTTAATAAAACCCTTTAATCTCCTTTCTAATGTGTCAGGTTTCCCTGATTACATGGCAACAGCTGTTTCTAAAGGAAGGGGGTCGTAAACAGCCGTCGCCTTTGGTTACAAAACAGTTCAAAGAAAAGGTGCCTGGAGGGGAGTCAGGCCCTGCTCCCTCTCTGCTTTGTAGATCTCGGGTCAAGACAAAATCTTCCTGGGGATTACAATACATCAAAGAAACCGACACCTTCATGTCGCTTCCCACCCTACAAAGTGGAGTTTTACAAGCCTTTTGATTGGTAAGATCAAAGACAGCTTTTGTCCGCTCGCCGGGAACTCATTGAAACATAAAGTTTTGTGATAACTTACATACAGTTATTCTGACAAATGAGTTCAATTTTCTTATTAAAGAAATTCATAAAGTCATCTGCCGAGTGGGTGGCGCTACTGGGAGGAGTCTCTTGTTGGGTTAGCGATGCTACTGTACTGAACATGATAATTTAAGAGCTCTAGTTTCTTCGGTAAACCATGGGGTACGCCTTTTTAGGGGCCCTTTTTAGCTTTAGCGGTGCTATACTATCAATGGTCCACGTAATTTGGGGATGATAGAAAAAGAAAGAAAAAAAGCGGAATCATCAGTCAGAGAAATACATTCAGGACTTGATCCTGTGAGAGAGGAGGTGTTGCAAGTGGATGGCGTGCGGCGGTCATGTGACGCAATGGAAAACGGGGCGAAGACAAAGGAGTGCGCACGTCCGTGCACGTTCATCCCGCACGCCTTTGAACACAGGCGGCTCGGTGCTGTGCTTTTATTTTGGTAACTGTGGTGCTGTGAGAGTTTCACAACAGGACTGAGATGAGATCACATTCTGCCATAAAATGTGTCGATTTGTAACCAATGAGAACAATTCTATTGGTGGTAAGTATCATTATCAATTAATCAATCAATCAATGTTTATTTATATAGACATTGATTGATTGATTGATTGATAATGATACTTATCAGGTGTTTAGCTTTAAATTAGCGCAAAAAACACAGTTTCAATTAAAGCCAAAGTACATTTGCGGTACTCAACATAAAAAAGAACACTTTTATTGCGCCCGTGGGAATGACGGATCACATATTTTTCATCATTAATTAGCAATATTTTAGAAATATGTGTCTGTCCATCATTATTATCCTTTAAGAAGAAATAGGTCTGGGTTCTATACGATATTGACGTGCTAAACAGCACAAGTTCAATTTAATTCTAAATATCTGACAGTATAGTTGCAGTCATCTCGTGGACAATGTGAGTACTGCAGGCTAATGACCATGAATTGTGCGTTGAAGTGTACACAGCACAGCATTTAACAACCTTTCACCCTCATGGGGCAAAACAAAACCAACACCAAAAGTCAACACACAGTCACAGGTAACACAAACTGCTCAGTCAACTTGGTGGTATTGTAAAAAATGTCCACGCACAACACATAATGATTCCAAATGACACCTATTGAAATCCCGGGCAATGCATGATGGGAAAATTGCTAAACACTCTTTACGGTTTGGTGCATTTTAGCTGCTTAACATTTCTGGTTGGCTACAAAACTTTAAGGAGGTCGTCAGGGAAGTAAACAAGATATAGCCAACTTTCACATAGTCTTTATATACAATCATATTAATTA
>NC_084573.2:38147500-38190000 GCF_033978685.3 Nerophis lumbriciformis
ATATATAAATAAATAAAAGAAATACTTGAATTTCAGTGTTCATTTATTTACACATATACACACACATAACACTCATCTACTCATTGTTGAGTTAAGGGTTGAATTGTCCATCCTTGTTCTATTCTCTGTCACTATTTCAGAACACACACATTATACAAATATACATTATAAAATCAATAAGAAAACGGGAGCTCTAATTTTGGGAGTCTGAATTAGGATCGGAAGTTCCTATATAAACATTGCGCACTCACGTCGCCTTTTTGTATTGATTACTGCAGCTGTGCACTGGATTCATTCACAAATACAAGCTACAACTCACAAACACTTTAGAGTTAGGCTCCGCCATCAGAATGTGTACTTAAACTTATAAAGATCACATGGATATTATTCAGTGAGTTGATTCACCAAAACTAACCTGTTATACAGGAGGGAAAACGCACACAGGACGTTTCAATTGTTCACAGACTGGTCGCGCTCATCGGAATGACAAGACACTTCCGGTCTGCAGGTGATAGCATTCAATTGGGAAGAAACGCCCTACTGCCCCCTACTGACCAATGTGAATACTGATAAATGTGTAATGACAGCTCCAAAAACGAATTCAAACCACAGAATAAAATAAATAAATCAACACAAAAAATGTGACACATTATGGGTGGGTCACATATGCATGTACAGTAGATGGCAGTATTGTCCTGTTTAAAAGTGTCACAACATTGCTGTTTACGGCAGACGAACTGCTTTACGGCAGACGAAAACTTGACTGCTGTTGTTGTGTGTTGTTACCGCGCTGGGAGGACGTTAATGAAACTGCCTGACAATAAACCCACATAAGAAACCAAGAACTCGCCCTCGATCATTAGCTGTTTATATTGTGGGAAAGCGGACGTGTGAACAGGCTGTCAACACGTCACTCAGGTCCGCATGAATTTCGGGAGATTTTCGGGAGAAAATTTGTCCCAGGAGGTTTTCGGGAGAATCCAGGAGGAAAATCCGGGAGGGTTGGCAAGTATGATTAAACAAGACAAGAGGCAAATAATCAAACAGAGACAGATTTAAATTTGGGCTCAATATTGACGAGAGACGTGGCGACTGTACTCTCGGTACAGTCTTCAACCACGCTCTGCCACAAGATTGCACTCCTTCTTTATTTGACTTTCTCCCCCCCACCTGACTACAGCTGCGTTTAGAGGGAAGTGGGTCGTAAACAGCGTTGCCTTCGGTTACCGAACAGTTCAAAGAGAGGTCCATAAAATAGTTCAAAAAGAGTATGTAAAATACTTCAAAAAGAGTTCGTCTGGAAGTTGAGCAGATCCTGCCATCTGTCCGCTTTGAAGTCACAGTGGAGTTTTACGACCCTTTCTCCTGGTAGGCCCCAAAGACAGCTCCTGTCCCCTGGCCAGGAACTCAATGTAAGACAAAGCTTTTGTGATCATGGTGGTAAAAATGCTGCTGATGTTATTGACTTGATGTGGCTGTCAAAGTTCAAGTCTGAATATATGATATATACAGGTAAAAGCCAGTAAATTAGAATATTTTGAAAAACTTGATTTATTTCAGTAATTGCATTCAAAAGGTGTAACTTGTACATTATATTTATTCATTGCACACAGACTGATGCATTCAAATGTTTATTTCATTTAATTTTGATGATTTGAAGTGGCAACAAATGAAAATCCAAAATTCCGTGTGTCACAAAATTAGAATATTACTTAAGGCTAATACAAAAAAGGGATTTTTAGAAATGTTGGCCAACTGAAAAGTATGAAAATGAAAAATATGAGCATGTACAATACTCAATACTTGGTTGGAGCTCCTTTTGCCTCAATTACTGCGTTAATGCGGCGTGGCATGGAGTCGATGAGTTTCTGGCACTGCTCAGGTGTTATGAGAGCCCAGGTTGCTCTGATAGTGGCCTTCAACTCTTCTGCGTTTTTGGGTCTGGCATTCTGCATCTTCCTTTTCACAATACCCCACAGATTTTCTATGGGGCTAAGGTCAGGGGAGTTGGCGGGCCAATTTAGAACAGAAATACCATGGTCCGTAAACCAGGCACGGGTAGATTTTGCGCTGTGTGCAGGCGCCAAGTCCTGTTGGAACTTGAAATCTCCATCTCCATAGAGCAGGTCAGCAGCAGGAAGCATGAAGTGCTCTAAAACTTGCTGGTAGACGGCTGCGTTGACCCTGGATCTCAGGAAACAGAGTGGACCGACACCAGCAGATGACATGGCACCCCAAACCATCACCCAACCATGCAAATGTTGCATTTCCTTTGGAAATCGAGGTCCCAGAGTCTGGAGGAAGACAGGAGAGGCACAGGATCCACGTTGCCTGAAGTCTAGTGTAAAGTTTCCACCATCAGTGATGGTTTGGGGTGCCATGTCATCTGCTGGTGTCGGTCCACTCTGTTTCCTGAGATCCAGGGTCAACGCAGCCGTCTACCAGCAAGTTTTAGAGCACTTCATGCTTCCTGCTGCTGACCTGCTCTATGGAGATGGAGATTTCAAGTTCCAACAGGACTTGGCGCCTGCACACAGCGCAAAATCTACCCGTGCCTGGTTTACGGACCATGGTATTTCTGTTCTAAATTGGCCCGCCGACTCCCCTGACCTTAGCCCCATAGAAAATCTGTGGGGTATTGTGAAAAGGAAGATGCAGAATGCCAGACCCAAAAACGCAGAAGAGTTGAAGGCCACTATCAGAGCAACCTGGGCTCTCATAACACCTGAGCAGTGCCAGAAACTCATCGACTCCATGCCACGCCGCATTAACGCAGTAATTAAGGCAAAAGGAGCTCCAACCAAGTATTGAGTATTGTACATGCTCATATTTTTCATTTTCATACTTTTCAGTTGGCCAACATTTCTAAAAATCCCTTTTTTGTATTAGCCTTAAGTAATATTCTAATTTTGTGACACACGGAATTTTGGATTTTCATTTGTTGCCACTTCAAATCATCAAAATTAAATGAAATAAACATTTGAATGCATCAGTCTGTGTGCAATGAATAAATATAATGTACAAGTTACACCTTTTGAATGCAATTACTGAAATAAATCAAGTTTTTCAAAATATTCTAATTTACTGGCTTTTACCTGTATATATATATATGTATAAACAAAACTAATATTTGTGAAAATAAACATAGAATAAACTGAAAATCATTGATCTAATGACAGTAGCGTCAATCCGATACTGATACTAGTCTAGTAAAGATATTTGGACCAACTCCAAATGAAAAGGTGACTAAAATGGTAAATGGCCACATTGTTTTCTATTGTTGACTTTTTTGTCCATTTCCTTTGTTGAATTTGTCTTGACTCACTTGGTAGAAACCCGGCTGATTTATCGAGTCACCGTCCCGTTTTGTTTGTGGTTTTTCTAGCCGGGCTGTACCAACGTCTGCTACGACCACATCTTTCCCATCTCCCACATCCGCCTGTGGGCACTGCAGCTGATTTTTGTCACCTGCCCTTCGCTGATGGTGATGGCTCACGTCAAATTACGAGAGGGAAAGGACAGGAAATATGTGGCGCTGCACCCTGGCGGTTCCCACTTGTACGCAAACCCAGGCAAGAAAAGAGGAGGGCTGTGGTGGACCTACCTGGTTAGTTTGGTCTTCAAAGCTGGCTTCGACGTCGCATTCCTCTACATCCTGTATCGGATCTACCATGGATATGACCTGCCAAAGTAAATGCTGTTTGAAAGATAATTGAAGTATCTGTTTCAATGATTTGTTTTGGTTTAACCCGATCTCTCTTTGTTCTCAGGCTATCCAAGTGTTCACTGGCCCCGTGCCCCAACACCGTGGACTGCTTCATTAGCCGGCCAACCGAGAAGAAGATTTTCATGGTGTTCATGGTCACCTCCAGCGCACTGTGCATCTTCATGTGTATTTGCGAGATGGTTTATCTCATTGGCAAGCGCATCGCCAAATATGTCAAGGCCCGTCACGAGAATGAAAGAATGCTTTTCGCCGACCACCACCTGATGACCAACATGGCCCCGCCCCGGTCACTGTACAGGAAGACTGATCCGACACGCGACAGCAAACTAAGTTTAAACAAGAAAGAGAAAGCCAAAGAAATTGGTGCAACGACCACGTTGTAGACGGAAATAAAGGATTTTTTTCTATAACGCATATAGTTGACTGACTAAGAACACGCTGCGGGAGGTGGTACTTTCAAGAAGAGGAATAGCCTTGCTTTGTTTGCTTCTTCTCTTTCAAAGAAAACCATCCAGCAGATGACTTTAATAGTCCAAACAATGAGGACTGTTGGAACTACTTGCACACCAGCATTCAGCGTTATTCCTTTGACAAATCAAACATGGCACTGAAAGGATGGAGGACCTTTAAGGTGCCGTCACAGGTGCTTGTGCGGCTGACATAAGAACGACAATCCCCTAACCGAATGAATCATTGAGAACACATCATACACAGTGGAACCTCGTTTACGGCGACTTGCCCTCTGAGTCCATAGAGTCATCAAGTCCAGGTTCATCGTGTGCCCGTTTAAGTCGACGTAGAAATAGTTGTCAACCGCTTTTGTCGGCATTAAACACGACATCATTTCAATAGAAAATCAGTCAATTTATGTGTTTCGGAAAAAGCAGTTTTGTCATAGTCAATGAAGATTTAAATTATGCCCAAATGTCAACAATCTGTCTCTGGTGAAAGGCCCAAGTAAATGCGCAAGCAATGGCTAATACGTCAACAACCGCTTACGTCGACGCAAGTCAGACAATCCGAGTGATGTCGGCCGAAACAGGTTTCTCTGAAGCCCCCTAAAAAAAAGCAGTACGTTGGAGGAGTTTCATCTTCATGAACACTTTTATGATTTTGTTCAGGCTAACAAAATGCAGTAATTCATATTCACGATTTTATGTTTACGCACCACTACAATGGAAGGATTTATTTCGAAACATTCAACGTGTAATTCAATCTAGACTTTCGGTAATGTTGTTATTGTCTTAGAATATCCATCCATCCATTTTCTACCGCTTATTCCCTTTGGGGTCACGGGGGGGGGGGGGGGGGGGGGGGGGCGCTGGAGCCTATCTCAGCTACAGGGCTTCACGGTGGCAGAGGGGTTAGTGCATCTGCCTCACAATACGAAGGTCCTGAGTAGTCTTGGGTTCAATCCCGGGCTCGGGATCTTTCTGTGTGGAGTTTGCATGTTCTCCCCGTGACTGCGTGGGTTCCCTCCGGGTACTCCGGCTTCCTCCCACCTCCAAAGACATGCACCTGGGGATAAGTTGATTGGCAACACTAAATTGGCCCTAGTGTGTGGATGTGAGTGTGAATGTTGTCTGTCTATCTGTGTTAGCCCTGCGATGAGGTGGCGACTTGTCCAGGGTGTACCCCGCCTTCCGCCCGATTGTAGCTGTCTTAGAATAAATCATACTAATTATAACCCTAAACAAACCTTAAACAATTTCCCTTGTGGATCAATAAAGTTTGTCTATGTCTAAGTCTAAGTCTAACCCCCGAAGGAAAAACCCAATCATAATATTTAAACATTTAAATCTTTTTTCTAGTGACTCTCAGCATGTAACACTGAGAACTTGTTATTCATTTCCTCATTCACTGGCGGTAGTAAGCTACATTCGGAGCTAGCCCGTGGTAGACTGACAGAAAGTGTGGCTCCCAATTTGCAAAACACATGTATTGAGTATACGAGTGGGGGAAGAGTGGATCGTGAGATCGACAGGCGGATCGGTGCGGCGTCTTCAGTAATGCGGACGCTGTATCGATCCGTTGTGGTGAAGAAGGAGCTGAGCCGGAAGGCAAAGCTCTCGATTTACCGGTCGATCTACGTTCCCATCCTCACCTATGGTCATGAGCTTTGGGTCATGACCGAAAGGACAAGATCACGGGTACAAGCGGCCGAAATGAGTTTCCTCCGCCGAGTGGTGGGGCTCTTCCTTAGAGATAGGGTGAGAAGCTCTGTCATTCGGGGGGAGCTCAAAGTAAAGCCGCTGCTCCTCCACATCGAGAGGAGCCAGATGAGGTGGTTCGGGCATCTGGTCAGGATGCCACCCGAACGCCTCCCTAGGAAGGTGTTTCGGGCACGTCCGACCGGTAGGAGGCCACGGGGAAGACCCAGGACACGCTGGGAAGACTATCTCTCCCGGCTGGCCTGGGAACGCCTCGGGATCCCCCGGGAGGAGCTGGACGAAGTGGCTGGGGAGAGGGAAGTCTGGGCTTCCCTGCTTAAGCTGCTGCCCCCGCGACCCGACCTCGGATAAGCGGAAGAAGATGGATGGATGGATGGATGTATTGACTTTTATACACCAGTGTGAGCGGCACTGGGAGCTAGGTGGGTGAAGTGTTTTGCCCAAGTGACTAGGATGGAAGATGGATATGTACGTATTAGAGTTGTACGGTATAGTACTACGATACTAAAGAATCATATTCGGTACAATACCGCCTCTAGAAAGTACCGGTTTTATTTTATTTAAGGACTAAATTGCAATAATAAACATATGTTTAATGTACCCTAAGATTTTTTGTTAGAATACAGACAATAATGCCATTCTTTGAGGTCCCCTTTATTTAGAAAAGTATCGAAATACATTTTGGTACTAGAGGGGGAAATACTTTATTTAAAGCTCGAAATCTACAAATAATCACACATACCGTATTTTCCGCACTATAAGGCGCACTGGATTATTAGCCGCACCTTCAATGAATTACATATTTCATAACTTTGTCCACCAATAAGCCGCCCCGGATTATAAGCCGCGCCTACGCTGCGCTAAAGGGAATGTCAAAAAAACAGTCAGATAGTTCAGTCAAACTTTAATAATATATTGAAAACCAGCGTTCTAACAACTCTGTCCCAAAATGTACGCAAATGTGCAATCACAAACATAGTAAAATTCAAAATGGTGTAGAGCAATAGCAACATAATGTTGCTCGAACGTTAATGTCACAACACACAAAATAAACATAGCGCTCACCTTCTGAAGTTATTCTTCATTCGTAAATCCTTCGAATTCTTCGTCTTCGGTGTCCGAATTGAAAAGTTGCGCAAGCGTGGTATCCAAAATGGCCGGTTCCGTCTCGTCGAAGTCATCGGAGTCAGTGTCGCTGTTGTTCTGTGAATCCTGCCTTCCGGAAAGCTCGGACCACAGTTGTGACCGAAATATCTGCCCAGGCATTTACGATCCACTGGCAAATGTTGGCGTATGTCGTCCGGCGCTGTCTGCCCGTCTTAGTGAAGGTGTGTTCGCCTTCGGAGCTGTGTGAAAAAAGCCACCCGGCCTCTTCGCGTAAACTTCCCTTAACTACTCGCTCATCTTTTCTTCATCCATCCATCCCTTCGAGTTAGCTTTTATGATGACGCCGGCTGGAAAGGTCTCTTTTGGCAAGGTCTTCCTTTTGAATATCACCATGGGTGGAAGTTAGCATGGCAAGCTAGAACCACAGTGAAGGATGACTTCTCATTCCCTGTGGTGCGAATATTCACCGTACGTGCTCCCGTTCCACAGTGCGGTTCACAGGAATATCAGTTGCTGTGAAATACGGTAGTAATCCGTGTGCGGATGGAGAGATTGCGTCTTTTTATGAACCGGATCCTTGTCGCTTAGTAGGAGCCATTTTGTGGTCTTTACAGATGTAAACAGGAAATGAAACGTACGGTGATATCCGCGCGTTTTTTCTTCTTCTTCCGGGGGCGGGTGGTTGCTTACAGTAGAAGAAGAAGCGCTTCCTGTTCTATGGGGGCGGGTGCTTTCCTTGGCGGTTGCTTGCGTAGAAGAAGAAGCGCTTCCTGTTCTACCGGGAAAAAAGATGGCGGCTGTTTACCGAAGTTGCGAGATCGAAACTTTATGAAAATGAATCGTAATAAAGCGCACCGGGTTATAAGGCGCACTGTCAGCTTTTGAGAAAATGTGTGGTTTTTAGGTGCGCCTTATAGTGCGGAAAATACGGTAGATTGTTTTATTTCAAATCCATTGTGGTGTGTAAAGGCAAAATCCTAAAAATTGTGTCATTCTCCGAATACCACTTCTGTGCCTATCTGTAGTAATGTTTAGAGGACTGTACATAGAATAGGTGATTCTCTGTTGTAGCTCAATTTGCTTCTGGTTGAAGGTAGTTCTTACATTTGGCCTGTTGTGTAGATGCATACACCAGAGGGTGCTAGACTTCTCCCAAAGACGGCCCCCGGCTCGTGTCAACCACCCGGGTTAATGAAGCCGACACAGCTATGCTATGCAGATGATTTCTACGGATGTGTGTGTGTTGAAGTCAAGGGTGTGTTTAACCACGAAAAAGGGTGTGTTGTGTGCGTGAAAGTACTCGGGGAGGCGGACTGTCCTTTGTTCCAAGGTGAACCCTTGAAATGCCGCCTCAGCAGGCGGAGAAGGCGTCATGTGGACGTGTGTGGTATCAGCTCGCACTTCTTGCTGAGGACTCGCAGAATAAGGCGGAGGTGCTAATTCAGGGATGGAATAATAGCCACAGTCATGTCACGAAAACTGGAACGATCCCTTGCTGCTGAAACATGCTTTAATGTTAGGGGTGTCCAAACTTTTTCACCTGAGGTCCGTTTGCCGAAACATTTTATAAGGAGATGCACTTTTTGGGGGGAATTTTGCCAATTGCTCACAATCCTTATAAGAGACAAGAAGACAAAAGGTTTTTGGTTGTTTTTTTTTGCGTTATAATTTGTAATAATTGGCTCGTTCTTTAAGAAGGGGAACCGGAGGGTGTGCTCTAACTATCGTTGGATCACACTCCTCAGCCTTCCCGGTAAGGTCTATTCAGGTGTACTGGAGAGGAGGCTACGCCGGATAGTCCAACCTCGGATTCAGGAGGAACAGTGTGGTTTTCGTCCTGGTCGTGGAACTGTGGACCAGCTCTATACTCTCGGCAGGGTCCTTGAGGGTGCATGGGAGTTTGCCCAACCAGTCTACATGTGTTTTGTGGACTTGGAGAAGGCATTCGACCGTGTCCCTCGGGAAGTCCTGTGGGTAGTGCTCAGAGAGTATGGGGCATCGGACTGTCTGATTGTGGCGGTCCGCTCCCTGTATGCTCAGTGCCAGAGCTTGGTCCGCATTGCCGGCAGTAAGTCGGACACGTTTCCAGTGAGGGTTGGACTCCGCCAAGGCTGCCCTTTGTCACCCATTCTGTTCATAACTTTTATGGACAGAATTTCTAGGTGCAGTCAAGGCGTTGAGGGGATCTGGTTTGGTGGCTGCAGGATTAGGTCTCTGCTTTTTGCAGATGATGTGGTCCTGATGGCTTCATCTGGCCAGGATCTTCAGCTCTCACTGGATCGGTTCGCAGCCGAGTGTGAAGCGACTGGGATGAGAATCAGCACCTCCAAGTCCGAGTCCATGGTTCTCGCCCGGAAAAGGGTGGAGTGCCATCTCCGGGTTGGGGAGGAGATCTTGCCCCAAGTGGAGGAGTTCAAGTACCTCGGAGTCTTGTTCACGAGTGAGGGAAGAGTGGATCGTGAGATCGACAGGCGGATCGGTGCGGCGTCTTCAGTAATGCGGACGCTCTATCGATCCGTTGTGGTGAAGAAGGAGCTGAGCCGGAAGGCAAAGCTCTCAATTTACCGGTCGATCTACGTTCCCATCCTCACCTATGGTCATGAGCTTTGGGTTATGACCGAAAGGACAAGATCACGGGTACAAGCGGCCCAAATGAGTTTCCTCCGCCGGGTGGCGGGGCTCTCCCTTAGAGATAGGGTGAGAAGCTCTGCCATCCGGGGGGAGCTCAAAGTAAAGCCGCTGCTCCTCCACATGGAGAGGAGCCAGATGAGGTGGTTCGGGCATCTGGTCAGGATGCCACCCGAACGCCTCCCTAGGGAGGTGTTTAGGGCACGTCCGACCGGTAGGAGGCCGCGGGGAAGACCCAGGACACGTTGGAAAGACTATGTCTCCCGGCTGGCCTGGGAACGCCTCGGGGTCCCACAGGAAAAGCTGGACGAAGTGGCTGGGGAGAGGGAAGTCTGGGCTTCCCTGCTAAGGCTGCTGCCCCCGCGACCCGACCTCGGATAAGCGGAAGAAGATGGATGGATGGATGGACGGCTCGTTCTTGGTAGCTAGCAATGCAGCTAATGGATTTTCACCTAATTCTACCTCTAAATCACTTTAAAAATACAAATACAACATTGAAACAACATTCTTTTTGACAACGTTTTAATCAATGTTGTTTTGATGTTGAATTGACATTGAAATTTGATCCTTTCCCATCCAATATTCTACAACACAAATACAACATTGAAACAACATGCTTTTTGACAACGTTTAATCAATGTCAGGTTGTGACGTTAATTTGACATTGAAATGTGGTCATTTTCCAACCAATATTCTACAACACAAATACAAAATGCTTTTTGACAACGTTTAATCAATGTTGTTTTGATGTTGATTTGACATTGAAATTTGGTAATTTCCCAACCAATATTCTACAACACAAATACAACATTGAAACAACATGCTTTTTGACAATGTTTAATCAATGTTGTTTTGATGTTGATTTGACATTGAAATGTGGTCATTTTCCAACCAATATTCTACAACACATATACAACATTGAAACATGCTTTGTGACAACGTTTAATCAATGTTGTTTTGATGTTGAAATGTGGTCATTTTCCAACCAATATTCTACAACACAAATACAACGTTGAAACAACATACTTTTTGACAACGTTTAATCAATGTCAGATTGTGACGTTAATTTGACATTGAAATTTGGTCATTACCCGACCAATATTTTACAACACAAATACAACATTGAAACAACATGCTTTTTGACAATGTTTAATCAATGTTGTTTTGATGTTGATTTGATGTTGAAATGTGGTCATTTTCCAACCAATATTCTACAACACAAATACAACATTGAAACATGCTTTGTGACAACGTTTAATCAATGTTTAATCACTTGTTTTGATGTTGATTTGACATTGAAATGTGGTCATTTTCCAGCCAATAATCTACAACACAAATACAACGTTGCAACAACATGCTTTTTGACAACGTTTAATTAATGTTGGGTTGTGACGTTGATTTAACATTGAAATTTGGTCATTTCCCAATCAATATTCTACAACACAAATACAACGTTGAAACATGCTTTGTGACAACGTTTAATCAATGTTGTTTTGATGTTGAAATGTGGTCATTTTCCAACCAATATTCTACAACACAAATACAACATTAGAACAACATGCTTTTGACAACGTTTAATCAATGTTTAATCACTTGTTTTGACGTTGATTTGACATTGAAATTTGGTCATTTTCCAACCAATATTCTACAACACAAATACAACATTGAAACAACATGCTTTTTGACAACGTTTAATCAATGTCAGCTTGTGACGTTGATTTGACATTGAAATGTGGTCATTTTCCAACCAATATTCTACAACACAAATACAACATTAGAACAACATGCTTTTGACAACGTTTAATCAATGTTTAATCACTTGTTTTGACGTTGATTTGACATTGAAATTTGGTCATTTTCCAACCAATATTCTACAACACAAATACAACATTGAAACAACATGCTTTTTGACAACGTTTAATCAATGTCAGCTTGTGACGTTGATTTGACATTGAAATGTGGTAATTTCCCAACCAATATTCTACAACACAAATACAACATTGAAACATGCTTTGTGACAACGTTTAATCAATGTTGTTTTGATGTTGAAATTTGGTCATTTTCCAACCAATATTCTACAACACAAATACAACATCGAAACAACATGCTTTTTGACAATGTTTAATCAATGTGGTTTTGATGTTGATTTGACATTGAAATGTTATCCTTTCCCAACCATTATTCTACAACACAAATGCAACATTGAAACAACATGCTTTTTGACATTTATTCAATGTCAGGTTGTGACGTTGATTTGACATTGAAATGTGGTCATTTTCCAACCAATATTCTACAACACAAATACAACGTTGAAACAACATGTTTTTTGACGACGTTTAATCAATGTTGTTTTGATGTTGATTTGACATTGAAATGTGGTAATTTTCCAACCAATATTCTACAACACAAATACAACATTGAAACATGCTTTGTGACAACGTTTAATCAATGTTGTTTTGATGTTGAAATGTGGTCATTTTCCAACCAATATTCTACAACACAAATACAACATTGGAACAACATGCTTTTGACAACGTTTAATCAATGTTTAATCACTTGTTTTGACGTTGATTTGACATTGAAATTTGGTCATTTTCCAGCCAATATTCTACAACACAAATACAACGTTGAAACAACATGCTTTTTGAGAACGTTTAATCAATGTTGGGTTCTTACGTTAATTTGACATTGAAATTTGGTCATTACCCAACCAATATTCTACAACACAAATACAACGTTGAAACAACATGCTTTTTGACAACGTTTAATCAATGTTGTTTTGATGTTGATTTGACATTGAAATGTGGTCATTTTCCAACCAATATTTTACGACACAAATACAACGTTGAAACAACATGCTTTTTGACATTTATTCAATGTCAGGTTGTGACGTTGATTTGACATTGAAATGTGGTCATTTTCCAACCAATATTTTACAACACAAATACAACGTTGAAACAACATGCTTTTAGACAATGTTTAATCAATGTTGGCTTCTTACGTTGATTTGACATTGAAATGTGGTCATTTCCCAACCAGTATTCTACAACACAAATACAACATGCTTTTTGACAAGGTTTAATCAATGTTGTTTTTATGTTGATTTGACATTGAAATTTGGTCATTTTCCAACCAATATTTGACGACACAAATACAACGTTGAAACAACATGCTTTTTGACGACTTTTAATCAATGTCGGGTTGTGACGTTGATTTGACATTGAAATTTGGTCATTTTAGAGTCTGAATCCACCGAGGATGGTCTATATATTATTCTCATATGCTATGGCACGCACAATTATGTCTACAAATCTATGTTACAAATCATATTTGGGAAGGTGAAAAAAATTCGCTTTTAACTTTTAGCACGGTGTCACACAATTATATATATATATTTTTTTTACTGTGTTCTGATGAATTGGACGACATAACCCGACTGGATATGAACACTTCTGATTATTTTGGTTGGATCATCAAACTTTCATTTGATACTATTTGTTCTGAGTTTCTGTGTCTGTCCACACTGATGTTGTTGTGTACTGCAATGTGCACAATGCTGCATTCCTTGTACTTATTTATAAACATAGACCCGACCTGTAAATATTATTTTACTTTTTTCATGATATCCAAGCCAGGATTAAGTAACCGTGAAGTGATGATTTAGGTCTCTTCAGTACATCAGGGTAAACATGCTTTTTTTTTTTAAATCATTGATTTTCAAATGTACAATTTCTATTTTTTCAAATTAAAGATATTCCAAAACAAGAAAACGGTGCAGCTTGTGATTTGTTAAGATCCACTATGGACTGGACTCTCACTATTATGTTAGATCCACTATGGACTGGACTCTCACACTATTATGTTAGATCCACTATGGACTGGACTCTCACTATTATGTTAGATCCACTATGGACTGGACTCTCACTATTATGTTGGATCCACTATGGACTGGACTGTCACTATTATGTTAGATCCACTATGGACTGGACTCTCACACTATTATGTTAGATCCACTATGGACTGGACTCTCACAATATTATGTTAGATCCACTATGGACTGGACTCTCACTATTATGTTAGATCCACTATGGACTGGACTCTCACACTATTATGTTAGATCCACTATGGACTGGACTCTCACACTATTATGTTAGATCCACTATGGACTTGACTCTCACACTATTATGTTAGATCCACTATGGACTGGACTCTCACTATTATGTTAAATCCACTATGAACTGGACTCTCACTATTATGTTAGATCCACTATGGACTGGACTCTCACACTATTATGTTAGATCCACTATGGACTGGACTCTCACTATTATGTTAGATCCACTATGGACTGGACTATCACACTATTATGCTAGATCCACTATGGACTGGACTCTCTCACTATTATGTTAGATCCACTATGGACTGGACTCTCAATATTATGTTAGATCCACTATGGACTGGACTCTCACACTATTATGTTAGATCCACTATGGACTGGACTCTCACACTATTATGTTAAATCCAATATGGACTGGACTCTCACTATTATGTTAGATCCACTATGGACTGGACTCTCACTATTATGTTAAATCCACTATGAACTGGACTCTCACTATTATGTTAGATCCACTATGGACTGGACTCTCACTATTATGTTAGATCCACTATGGACTGGACTCTCACTATTATGTTAGATCCACTATGGACTGGACTCTCACTATTATGTTAGATCCACTATGGACTGGACTCTCACTATTATGTTAGATCCACTATGGACTGGACTCTCACACTATTATGTTAGATCCACTATGGACTGGACTCTCACACTATTATGTTAGATCCACTATGGACTGGACTCTTACTATTATGTTAGATCCACTATGGACTGGACTCTCACTATTATGTTAGATCCACTATGGACTGGACTCTCACACTATTATGTTAGATCCATTATGGACTGGACTCTCACACTATTATGTTAGATCCACTATGGACTGGACTCTCACTATTATGTTAAATCCACTATGAACTGGACTCTCACTATTATGTTAGATCCACTATGGACTGGACTCTCACTATTATGTTAGATCCACTATGGACTGGACTCTCACACTATTATGTTAGATCCACTATGGACTGGACTCTCACTATTATGTTAAATCCACTATGAACTGGACTCTCACTATTATGTTAGATCCACTATGGACTGGACTCTCACTATTATGTTAGATCCACTATGGACTGGACTCTCACACTATTATGTTAGATCCACTATGGACTGGACTCTCACTATTATGTTAAATCCACTATGGACTGGACTCTCACTATTATGTTAAATCCACTATGGACTGGACTCTCACACTATTCCACCCGAACGCCTCCCTAGGGAGGTGTTTAGGGCACGTCCGACCGGTAGGAGGCCACGGGGAAGACCCAGGACACGTTGGGAAGACTATGTCTCCCGGCTGGCCTGGGAACGCCTCGGGATCCCCCGGGAGGAGCCGGGTGAAGTGGCTGGGGAGAGGGAAGATTGAGCTTCCCTGCTTAGGCTGCTGCCCCCCACGTCCCGACCTCGGATAAGCGGAAGAAGATGGATGGATGGATGGATGGGATGAAGGTAAATACATCATTTATTTTAACACTAACAAAAGAACAAACAAAAGGCGCGGTCTAAATGGCGGAGATCAAACTTAGCTATGAAAACAAAACTAGCACAAAGGCAAAAACTATGGACATGAAATAAATAACACTTACTGTGACCAGAACGAACAGCATGAACTATGATAAACATGAGGTAGCATGAGTAGTAAGACGTAACAGAGGTATCAGAGTTAATGTCGCCAGACAGACTAACTGAAAGTGACAGGCTTAAATAGTAGTGATGATGGTTAACACAGGTGTGTGAGTCCAAACGGGAAACAGGTGAAACTAATGGGTTGCTATGGTGACCAAACAAGAGAGCGTAAACAGGAACTAAAAAGTCTTAAACCAACAGGACATAACTAAAACAAAACATGATCACAAAGACATAACTTATGTATGGGGTGAGAAAACAAATAAAAAAATCAGTCTAAGCGATTGCAGCTATTTGGGATACAACACTTCTCAGACGGCAAGAGATAAAAAAGGTAGCGTGTGATTTGTATTACATGGCCGTCGAGGGAAGACTACGGAAAACATGGAATGCTTTTGGACTGGCAAAGCAGACTGGATCAGTTATTGTCCGCCATGTACACCATATTGAAAAAAAATATTTGGCCACCCATCCAAATGGTCAGAATCAGGTGTCCTAATCACTTGGCCCGGTGTATCAAATCAAGCACTTAGGCATGGAGACTGTTTCTACAAACATTTGCGAAAGAATGGGCCGCTCTCAGTGATTTCCAGCGTGGAACTGTCATAGGATGCCACCTGTGCAACAATATATCCTGTCGTGAAATTTCCTCGCTCCTAAATATTCCAAAGTCAACTTTATTATAAGAAAAGTGAAGAGTTTGGGAACAACAGCAACTCAGCCACCAAGTGGTAGGCCACGTAAACTGACAGAGAGGTCCTCGTTTTCCATCGCTTGCATCGCCCACCCTTGCGTAACCGCAGTAAGGGACATCGTTTCCAGCCACCACCCACAAATACACCACAAAAACACCTTCCAAAGGTATGTCCTTATGCTCTCTTTCCTCCCGTCTATTTGAAATGACAAATACTCTCAGATCGTTCTTTACCGTACATTTTTTTTCAAGGGGCTAGAGAGCTCTGAACAGGATACCCAGGGCCGGCCCGTGGCATAGGCCGTATAGGCAAATGCTAAGGGCGCCGTCCATCAGGGGGCGCCACGCCAGTGCCACAAATGTTGGAGAGAAAAAAAGTTGGTACTATTATTTCTAAATACAAAAAATAATCCCACGTTAAATAAAATGCAAAGTAAAGCCTATTTAATAGCACGGTGCGCCCCCTCCCTTCCCGTATCATGACTCTTTGTGGACGTCACCACATCAAAAAAATCAACACAAGATGTCAAAACGGCCAAAACTGTCAGGTGCCCAGGGAAGAAAAAAGAGAAAAGAAGAGGAGGAGAAACGAGAAAAAGACAGAGGTAGCAAGTAGGTAACGTTAGCCTACATGAAATGATTTGTCTGTTACAGAATGTGATAGTAACCTGGCTTTTTAGCATTAAGCTAATGTCACATGAGTCGGCAATTGCTAATCAATAAATAGCTAGTTCTGTTTTAACGTCGGGTTAATATTGTGGAGGGGGCTAAATTGTTATGGAAAATAATAATGTAACGTTAGGTAATTACAGTACTCCCACCTTACATTCCTCAGGGACATTTGTATTAGATCTTTTAAGCAGGTGTTTTTTTGTTTACATTGTTATTGCCTTCTGGTTAGCTAATGTTTGCCCTGCAGGTAATAGTCACTTTTCCACCCCTTTATATATTAGGTATAGTTGTAAGTAAAAAAAAAAAAAAAGGTCAAAGACAAAGCTATTCGGTTTCTTGTGAGTATATACACTTCACTGCTGATGTGGGGGGGGCGCCACCTAAAATCTTGCCTAGGGCGCCAGATTGGTTAGAGGATACCCACAGATGTCGTCTCAGTCATGGTTACGTAACCTGCCTTCAAAGTAGCAGTCTGTGATGCCAGGTTCCTGCAGGGAGCGAGTGAACGCACCATTTACACACAAATCCGCAGAGCCAACGTTAAGCAGCCCACATTGCCTCTTTCTGTGAGCTGTAGCCCGGGTCTAAAATAGCTCTCAGGTCTTCACCATGCATGATATTTTGTGATTGTCTTACATAACGGACAGCCTCCTCCTCTTCATCACTGTCCTTCCTGTCTTTGGTGCCTCTCTCCTTAAGGGGATCGGGCGATATCCTGTTCATTGTGACGACATGATTCTGCAGAATGATGTGGACAAGAACAGAAAGTCTGCTCTTCATCCCAATTTTGGGGTTTTTAGGTCGGCCCAAGTGAAGAGCTGGTCAATATTCTACTGACATAATAACTGATGGTGATTCAACATGTTTTTACTCAGAGCACAAGCGGGCATCAGTATGTATCAAAAGAAAAAAACAACCTTGAATATAGTGTGTGTGTGTGTGTGTGTGTGTGTGTGTGTTCTTGTATTTCTACCCTTCTTGAGACATGAAGAAGGGAAAAGTAGCTTCCATATGAGGGTGTGTGAACAAGTGAGGACATAAATCATGGTCCCAATACAGAAAACCATTGCATCTAATAGAGAGCCAAACACTAGAGTCCGTGAACATTGCTCCAAAGTCAGAAAACCATTGCATCTAATAGAGAGCCAAACACTAGAGTCCGTGAACATTGCTCCAAAGTCAGGATTTGGTCCCGTATGTGACCATAGCATGAACAAATACGCTACTAAGACTATAGTGGCCATCCGTGGTCCCTGACTCCTTTGTCATCGGCCTTAAGCACGTTACAAAAAACAAAAAAATAAAGATCTCACTAGCACCCCTGGTGGTGAAATCTATAAAAATGAGGGTGGTCCCAAAAAGGAGGGATTTTTTTTCAAATTGACTGTGTCAATTTAAAAGTGCTCCCCCTCTGGTCAACATATGAAATAACAAGTGTGTGTAAAAAATTGAAATGCGCCCACTTTGGCCAAAATTAATTTAAAAAAATATAATTGGTAACAATTTCTCATATTCTTTCTGTTTCTGTAATATTGCAATATTTTCTTGTAAAATTATTACTTTTTAATGTAAAATTATTACTTTGATGAAAAATGGAGACATTTGTCATATCAAATTCAGATTTTATCACAGTATTGCCTTTTTTTTTGTAAAATAGTGACATTTTTTAGGCAAAATTATTTTGTCATAATTTTGCCAAGTAAAATTCCGATTATTATAATATTGCCAACATTTTAAAGTTTTCTTGTAAAATTGTGACTTTTTGTCGAGTAAAATTACAACTTTTTTCATAGAATTGCCCAAATTTTAAGTTTTTTTTGTAAAATTGCAACTATTATCTTAATATTGCACAAATGTTCAGTTTTGCTTGTAAAAAGTTGACTTGCATCGAGTGAAATGACGACTTTTTATTAAAATACTGCCAAAATTCTAGGTTTTTTCTTGAGAGATTTTGACCATTTTCTTGTGAAATTCCAACTCATTTTACACAACAAGCGTTATTATAATTGCATAGTATGTATATATTATTAATGTTGTCAATACACATTTGTATATATCTGGAAAGGGTGGTCCTAAAGAGGTAGGCATTATTCTCAGGTCCCAAGAAGGAGACATGAAGAAGGAAAAGTATCTTCCATATGAGGGGGTGTGAACAAGTGAGGACATAAATCATGGTCCCAATACAGAAAACCATTGCATCTAATAGAGAGCCAAACACTAGAGTCCGTGAACATTGCCTCAAAGTCAGAAAACCATTGCATCTAATAGAGAACCAAACACTAGAGTCCGTGAACATTGCTCCAAAGTCAGGATTTGGTCCCGTATGTGACCATAGGATGAACAAATACGCTACTAAGACTATAGTGGCCATTAACAGTTAGCTTCTACAGCTTCGTTGCCCAAAGTGCGGCACAGGGGCCATCTGTGGTCCCTAACTCCTTTGTCATCGGCCTTAAGCACGTTACAAAAAAACAAAAAATAGAGATCTCATTTGGGCGCCTGGTGGTGAAATCTATAAAAATGAGGGTGGTCCCAAAAAGGAGGGATTTTTTTTCAAATTGACTGTGTCAATTTAAAAGTGCTCCCCCTCTGGTCAACATATGAAATAACAAGTGTGTGTAAGAAATTGAAATGCGCCCACTTTGGCCAAAATTAATTTTAAAAAATATAATAAAAAAATGTATATAGAGACATACTGTAATAACTTGAAGGAAATAATGAAGGTTAAAAACCAATTACAAACAAAACATTCAAAAAATAAATAAATAGCTATAAGCAGTCTTTTTCTCACAATGTGTCGACTTTAAAAAAAAAAAAAAAAAAAAAAAAAAAAAAAAAATTGGGAACAATTTCTCATATTCTTTCTGTTTCTGTAATATTGCAATATTTTCTTGTAAAATTATTACTTTGATGCAAAATGGAGACATTTGTCATATAAAATTCTGACTTTATCACAGTATTGCCATTTTTTTTTTTTGTAAAACAGTGACATTTTTTAGGCAAAATTATTTTGTCATAATTTTGCTGCTGGTGACATCTATCAAAATGAGGGTGGTCCCAAAAAGGAGGCATTTTTCACATTGACTGTGTGTCGCTTTTAAAAGTGCTCACCCTCTGGTCAACATATGAAATAACAAGTGTGTGTAAAAAATTGAAATGCGCCCACTTTGGCCAAAATTAATTTTAAAAAATATAATAAAAAAATGTATATAGAGACATACTGTAATAACTTGAAGGAAATAATGAGGATTAAAAACCAATTACAAACAAAACATTCAAAAAATAAATAAATAGCTATAAGCAGTCTTTTTCTCACAATGTGTCGACTTTTAAAAAAAATATAAAATTGGGAACAATTTCTCATATTCTTTCTGTTTCTGTAATATTGCAATATTTTCTTGTAAAATTATTACTTTTTAATGTAAAATTATTACTTTGATGCAAAATGGAGACATTTGTTATATAAAATTCTGACTTTATCACAGTATTGCCATTTTTTTGTGTGTAAAATATTGACATTTTTTAGGCAAAATTATTTTGTCATAGTTTTGCCAAGTAAAATTCCGATTATTATAATATTGCCAACATTTTAAAGTTTTCTTGTAAAATTGTGACTTTTTGTCGAGTAAAATTACAACTCTTTTCATAAAAAAATGTTTCTTGTAAAATTGCAACTATTATCATAATATCGCACAAATGTTCAGTTTTGCTTGTAAAATGTTGACTTGCATCGAGTAAAAATGACGACTTTTATTAAAATACTGCCAAAATTCTAGGTTTTTTCTTGTGAAATTTTGACATTTTTTCTTGTGAAATTCCAACTCATTTTTCACAACAAGCATTATTATATTTGCATAGTATGTATATATTATTAATGTTGTCAATACACATTTTTATATATCTAGAAAGTGTGGTCCTAAAGAGGTAGGCATTATTCTCAGGTCCCAAGAAGGAGACATGAAGAAGGAAAAGTATCTTCCATATGAGGAGGTGTGAACAAGTGAGGACATAAATCATGGTCCCAATACAGAAAACCATTGCATCTAATAGAGAGCCAAATACTAGAGTCCGTGAACATTGCTCCAAAGTCAGGATTTTTTGTTGATTGAATGTGCGTACAAAGGTAAACATTGACAGGTGCAAAGGCAGCGATATATGATAAATTAAGAGACGGCAGCTAAAGAAGGACTTCCCTGTTCATTCCCGAAAAAACCCGCCAAGTGCTCCTTCTCTGGTCAACATATGAAATAACAAGTGTGTGTAAGAAATTGAAATGCGCCCACTTTGGCCAAAATTAATAAAAAAAATAAAATAAAAAAAATGTACATAGAGACATACTGTAATAACTTGAAGGAAATAATGAAGATTACAAACAAAAATATTCAAAAAATAAATAAATAGCTATAAGCAGTCTTTTTCTCACAATGTGTCAACTTAAAAAAAAATGTTTTCTCATATTTCTGTTTCTGTAATATTGCAATATTTTCTTGTAAAATTATTACTTTTTATTGTAAAATTATTACTTTGATGCAAAATGGAGACATTTGTCATATAAAATTCTGACTTTATCACAGTATTGCCATTTTTTTTTTTTTTTGGAAAATAGTGACATTTTTTGGGCAAAATTATTTTGTCATAATTTTGCCAAGTAAAATTCCGATTATTATAATATTGCCAACATTTTAAAGTTTTCTTGTAAAATTGTGACTTTTTGTCGAGTAAAATTACAACTTTTTTTCATAGAATTGCCCAAATTTTAAGTTTTTCTTGTAAAATTGCAACTATTATCTTAATATTGCACAAATGTTCAGTTTTGCTTGTAAAATGTTGACTTGTATCGAGTAAAAATGACGACTTTTATTAAAATAATGCCAAAATTCTAGGTTTTATCTTGAGAAATTTTGACCTTTTTCTTGTGAAATTCCAACAAATTTTTCACAACAGGCATTATTATATTTGCATAGTATGTATATATTATTAATGTTGTCAATACACATTTTTATATATCTGGAAAGGGTGGTCCTAAAGAGGTAGGCATTATTCTCAGGTCCCAAGAAGGAGACATGAAGAAGGAAAAGTATCTTCCATATGAGGAGGTGTGAACAAGTGATGACATAAATCATGGTCCCAATAACATTGCATCTGCTGGTAACATCCATCAAAATGAGGGTGGTCCCAAAAAGGAGGGATTTTTCACATTGACTGTGTGTCGCTTTTAAAAGTGCTCCCCCTCTGGTCAACATATGAAATAACAAGTGTGTGTAAGAAATTGAAATGCGCCCCCTTTGGACAAAATTAATAAAAAAGTAAATAAATATATATATAGAGACATACTGTAATAACTTCAAGTAAGTAATGAAGATTAATAACCAATTACAAACAAACAAAAAATAATAATAACTAAAAGCTTTTTCTCGCAATGTGTCGACTTTTTTTTTTTTTTTATAAAATTGGGAACAATTTCTCATATTCTTTCTGTTTCTGTAATATTGCAATATTTTCTTGTAAAATTATTACTTTTTAATGTAAAATTATTACTTATTATTTGTCATATAAAATTCTGACTTTTATCACAATATTGCCCATTTTTTTTGTTATTCTTGTAAAATAGTGCCTCTTTGAGTAAAATTATGACTTTTGTCATAGTTTTGCCAAGTAAAATTCCGATTATTATAATATTGCCAACATTTTAAAGTTTTCTTGTAAAAGTGTGACTTTTTGTCGAGTAAAATTACAACTCTTTTCATAAAAAAGTTTTTCTTGTAAAATTGCAACTATTATCTTAATATTGCACAAATGTTCAGTTTTGCTTGTAAAATGTTGACTTGCGTCGAGTAAAATGACGACTTTTATTATAACACTGCCAAAATTCTAAGTTTTTTCTTGTGAAATTTTGACATTTTTCTTGTGAAATTCCAACTCATTTTTCACAACAAGCGTTATTATATTTGCATAGTATGTATATATTATTAATGTTATAAATACACATCTTTATATATCTGGAAAGGGTGGTCCTAAAGAGGTAGGCATTATTCTCAGGTCCCAAGAAGGAGACATGAAGAAGGAAAAGTATCTTCCATATGAGGAGGTGTGAACAAGTGAGGACATAAATCATGGTCCCAATACAGAAAACCATTGCATCTAATAGAGAGCCAAACACTAGAGTCCGTGAACATTGCTCCAAAGTCAGGATTTTTTTGTTGATTGAATGTGCGTACAAAGGTAAACATTGACAGGTGCAAAGGCAGCAATATATGATCAATTAAGAGACGGCAGCTAAAGAAGGACTTCCCTGTTCATTCCCGAAAAAACCCGCCAAGTGCTCCTTCTCTGGTCAACATATGAAATAACAAGTGTGTGTAAGAAATTGAAATGCGCCCACTTTGGCCAAAATTAATTCAAAAAATAAAATAAAAAAAATGTACATAGAGACATACTGTAATAACTTGAAGGAAATAATGAAGATTACAAACAAAAATATTCAAAAAATAAATAAATAGCTATAAGCAGTCTTTTTCTCACAATGTGTCGACTTTAAAAAAAATTAAATAAAACTGGAAACAATTTCTCATATTCTTTCTGTTTCTGTAATATTGCAATATTTTCTTGTAAAATTATTACTTTTTAATGTAAAATTATTACTTTGATGCAAAATGGAGACATTTGTCATATAAAATTCTGACTTTATCACAGTATTGCCATTTTGTTTTTTTGTAAAATAGTGACATTTTTTGGGCAAAATTATTTTGTCATAATTTTGCTGAGTAAAATTCCGATTATTATAATATTGCCAACATTTTAAAGTTTTCTTGTAAAATTGTGACTTTTTGTCGAGTAAAATTACAACTAGTTTCATAAAAAAGATTTTCTTGTAAAATTGCAACTATTGTCATAATATTGCACGAGTGTTCAGTTTTGCTTGTAAAATGTTGACTTGCGTCGAGTAAAATGACGACTTTTATTATAACACTGCCAAAATTCTAAGTTTTTTCTTGTGAAATTTTGACATTTTTTCTTGTGAAATTCCAACAAATTTTTCACAACAAGCGTTTTTATATTTGCATAGTATGTATATATTATTAATGTTGTCAATACACATTTTTCTATATCTGGAAAGGGTGGTCCTAAAGAGGTAGGCATTATTCTCAGGTCCCAAGAAGGAGACATGAAGAAGGAAAAGTATCTTCCATATGAGGAGGTGTGAACAAGTGATGACATAAATCATGGTCCCAATAACATTGCATCTGCTGGTAACATCCATCAAAATGAGGGTGGTCCCAAAAAGGAGGGATTTTTCACATTGACTGTGTGTCGCTTTTAAAAGTGCTCCCCCTCTGGTCAACATATGAAATAACAAGTGTGTGTAAGCAATTGAAATGCGCCCCCTTTGGACAAAATTAATAAAAAAGTAAATAAATATGTATATAGAGACATACTGTAGTAACTTGAAGTAAGTAATGAAGATTAATAACCAATTACAAACAAACAAAAAATAATAATAACTAAAAGCTTTTTCTCACAGTGTCGACTTTTTTTTTTTTTTAAATAAAATTGGGAACAATTTCTCATATTCTTTCTGTTTCTGTAATATTGCAATATTTTCTTGTAAAATTATTACTTTTTAATGTGAAATTATTACTTATTATTTGTCATAGAAAATTCTGACTTTTATCACAATATTGCCCATTTTTTTTGTTATTCTTGTAAAATAGTGCCTCTTTGAGTAAAAATATGACTTTTTTCATAATTTTGCTAAGTAAAATTCCGATTATTATAATATCGCCAACATTTTAAAGTTTTCTTGTAAAAGTGTGACTTTTTGTCCAGTAAAATTACAACTCTTTTCATAAAAAAGTTTTTCTTGTAAAATTGCAACTATTGTCATAATATTGCACAAATGTTCAGTTTTGCTTGTAAAATGTTGACTTGCGTCGAGTAAAATGACGACTTTATTATAACACTGCCAAAATTATAAGTTTTTTCTTGTGAAAATTTGACCTTTTTCTTTTGAAATTCCAACTCATTTTCCACAACAAGCATTATTATATTTGCATAGTATGTTTATATTATTAATGTTGTCAATACACATTTTTATATATCTGGGAAGGGTGGTCCTAAAGAGGTAAGCATTATTCTCAGGTCCCAAGAAGGAGACATGAAGAAGGAAAAGTATCTTCCATATGAGGAGGTGTGAACAAGTGATGACATAAATCATGGTCCCAATAACATTGCATCTAATAGACAATGTCTCATTTGTGGTGATATCTATTAAAATGAGGGTGGTCCCAAAAAGAAGGGATTTTTCACATTGACTGTTTGTCGCTTTTAAAAGTGCTCCCCCTCTGGTCAACATATGAAATAACAAGTGTGTGTAAGCAATTGAAATGCGCCCACTTTGGACAAAATTAATAAAAAAGTAAATAAATATGTATATAGAGACATACTGTAGTAACTTGAAGTAAGTAATGAAGATTAATAACCAATTACAAACAAACAAAAAATAATAATAACTAAAAGCTTTTTCTCACAATGTGTCGACTTTTTTTTTTTTAAATAAAATTGGGAACAATTTCTCATATTCTTTCTGTTTCTGTAATATTGCAATATTTTCTTGTAAAATTATTACTTTTTAATGTAAAATTATTACTTATTATTTGTCATAGAAAATTCTGACTTTTATCACAATATTGCCCATTTTTTTTGTTATTCTTGTAAAATAGTGCCTCTTTGAGTAAAGTTATGACTTTTGTCATAATTTTGCCAAGTAAAACTCAAATTATTATAATATTGCCAACATTTTAAAGTTTTCTTGTAAAAGTGTGACTTTTTGTCGAGTAAAATTACAACTAGTTTCATAAAAAAGTTTTTCTTGTAAAATTGCAACTATTGTCATAATATTGCACAAATGTTCAGTTTTGCTTGTAAAATGTTGACTTGCGTCGAGTAAAACGACGACTTTTATTATAACACTGCCAAAATTCTAAGTTTTTTCTTGTGAAATTTTGACATTTTTCTTGTGAAATTCCAACTCATTTTTCACAACAAGCATTATTATATTTGCATAGTATGTATATATTATTAATGTTGTCAATACACATTTTTATATATCTGGAAAGGGTGGTCCTAAAGAGGTAGGCATTATTCTCAGGTCCCAAGAAGGAGACATGAAGAAGGAAAAGTATCTTCCATATGAGGAGGTGTGAACAAGTGAGGACATAAATAATGGTCCCAATACAGAAAACCATTGCATCTCATAGAGAGCCAAATACTAGAGTCCGTGAACATTGCTCCAAAGTCAGGATTTTTTGTTGATTGAATGTGCGTACAAAGGTAAACATTGACAGGTGCAAAGGCAGCAATATATGATCAATTAAGAGACGGCAGCTCAAGAAGGACTTCCCTGTTCATCCCCGAAAAAACCCGCCAGGTGAACAGCTGACTTTACCACTTCCGGTGCTGACGTAAGACAACCCGCATCCTGTATGTGACCATAGGATGAACAAATACGCTACTAAGACTATAGTGGACATTAACAGTTAGCTTCTACAGCTGTGTTGCCCAAAGTGCGGCACAGGGGCCATCTGTGGTCCCTGACTCCTTTGTCATCGGCCTTAAGCACGTTACAAAAAACAAAAAAATAGAGATCTCACTAGCACCCCTGGTGGTGAAATCTATAAAAATGAGGGTGGTCCCAAAAAGGAGGGATTTTTTTTCAAATTGACTGTCAATTTAAAAGTGCTTCCCCTCTGGTCAACATATGAAATAACAAGTGTGTGTAAGAAATTGAAATGCGCCCACTTTGGCCAAAATTAATTTTTAAAAATATAATAAAAAAATTTATATAGAGACATACTGTAATAACTTGAAGGAAATAATGAAGATTAAAAACCAAATACAAACAAAACATTAAAAAAATAGATAAATAGCTATAAGCAGTCTTTTTCTCACATAGTGTCGACTTTTAAAAAAATATATAAAATTGGGAACAATTTCTCATTTTATTTCTGTTTCTGTAATATTGCAATATTTTCTTGTAAAATTATTACTTTTTAAAGTAAAATTATTACTTTGATGCAAAATGGAGACATTTGTCATATAAAATTCTGACTTTATCACAGTATTGCCATTTTTTTTTTTTGTAAAATAGTGACATTTTTTGGGCAAAATTATTTTGTCATAATTTTGCTGCTGGTGACATCTATCAAAATGAGGGTGGTCCCAAAAAGGAGGCATTTTTCACATTGACTGTGTGTCGCTTTTAAAAGTGCTCACCCTCTGGTCAACATATGAAATAACAAGTGTGTGTAAGGAATTGAAATGTGCCCACTTTGGCCAAAATTAATTAAAAAAATAAAATTAAAAAAATGTATATAGAGACATACTGTAATAACTTGAAGGAAATAATGAAGATTACAAACAAAACATTCAAAAAATAAATAAATAGCTATAAGCAGTCTTTTTCTCACAATGTGTCAACTTTAAAAAAAATGTTTTCTCATATTTCTGTTTCTGTAATATTGCAATATTTTCTTGTAAAATTATTACTTTTTATTGTAAAATTATTACTTTGATGCAAAATGGAGACATTTGTCATATAAAATTCTGACTTTATCACAGTATTGCCATTTATTTTATTTTTTTGGAAAATAGTGACATTTTTTGGGCAAAATTATTTTGTCATAATTTTGCCAAGTAAAATTCCGATTATTATAATATTGCTAACATTTTAAAAAAATTCTTGTAAAATTGTGACTTTTTGTTGAGTAAAATTACAACTTTTTTCATAGAATTGCCCAAATTTTAAGTTTTTCTTGTAAAATTGCAACTACTGTCATAATATTGCACAAATGTTCAGTTTTGCTTGTAAAATGTTGACTTGTATCGAGTAAAAATGACGACTTTTATTAAAATACTGATAAAATTCCAAGTTTTATCTTCAGAAATTTTGACCATTTTCTTGTGAAATTCCAACAAAATTTTCACAACAAGCGTTATTATATTTGCATAGTATGTATATATTATTAATGTTGTCAATACCCATTTTTATATATCTGGAAAGGGTGGTCCTAAAGAGGTAGGCATTATTCTCAGGTCCCAAGAAGGAGACATGAAGAAGGAAAAGTATCTTCCATATGAGGAGGTGTGAACAAGTGAGGACATAAATCATGGTCCCAATACAGGAAAACCATTGCATCTAATAGAGAGCCAAATACTAGAGTCCGTGAACATTGCTCCAAAGTCAGAAAATCATTGCATCTAATAGAGAGCCAAACACTGGAGTCCGTGAACATTGCTCCAAAGTCAGGATTTGGTCCCGTATGTGACCATAGGATGAACAAATACGCTACTAAGACTATTGCGGCCATTAACAGTTAGCTTCTACAGCTTCATTGCCCAAAGTGCGGCACAGGGGCCATCCGTGGTCCCTGACTCCTTTGTCATCGGCCTTAAGCACGTTACAAAAAAACAAAAAATAGAGATCTCATTTGGGCGCCTGGTGGTGAAATCTATAAAAATGAGGGTGGTCCCAAAAAGGAGGGATTTTTTTTTCAAATTGACTGTGTCAATTTGAAAGTGCTCCCCCTCTGGTCAACATATGAAATAACAAGTGTGTGTAAGAAATGGAAATGCGCCCACTTTGGCCAAAATTAATTTTTAAAAATTTAATAAAAAAATGTATATAGAGACATACTGTAATAACTTGAAGGAAATAATGAAGATTAAAAACCAATTACAAACAAAACATTAAAAAAAAAAAAAAGCAGTCTTTTTCTCACAATGTGTCGACTTTTAAAAAAAATTAAATTGGGAACAATTTCTCATATTCTTTCTGTTTCTGTAATATTGCAATATTTTCTTGTAAAATTATTACTTTTTAATGTAAAATTATTACTTTGATGCAAAATAGAGACATTTTTCATATCAAATTCTGACTTTATCACAGTATTGCCATTTTTTTTGTAAAATAGTGACATTTTTTGGGCAAAATTATTTTGTCATAATTTTGCCAAGTAAAATTCCGATTATTATAATATTGCTAACATTTTAAAAAATTTCTTGTAAAATTGTGACTTTTTGTCGAGTAAAATTACAAATTTTTTCATAGAATTGCCCAAATTTTAAGTTTTTCTTGTAAAATTGCAACTACTGTCATAATATTGCACAAATGTTCAGTTTTGCTTGTAAAATGTTGACTTGTATCGAGTAAAAATGACGACTTTTATTAAAATACTGATAAAATTCTAAGTTTTATCTTCAGAAATTTTGACCATTTTCTTGTGAAATTCCAACTCATTTTACACAACAAGCGTTATTATATTTGCATAGTATGTATATATTATTAATGTTGTCAATACACATTTGTATATATCTGGAAAGGGTGGTCCTAAAGAGGTAGGCATTATTCTCAGGTCCCAAGAAGGAGACATGAAGAAGGAAAAGTATCTTCCATATGAGGGGGTGTGAACAAGTGAGGACATAAATCATGGTCCCAATACAGAAAACCATTGCATCTAATAGAGAGCCAAACACTAGAGTCCGTGAACATTGCTCCAAAGTCAGAAAACCATTGCATCTAATATAGAACCAAACACTAGAGTCCGTGAACATTGCTCCAAAGTCAGGATTTGGTCCCGTATGTGACCATAGCATGAACAAATACGCTACTAAGACTATAGTGGACATTAACAGTTAGCTTCTACAGCTTCGTTGCCCAAAGTGCGGCACAGGGGCCATCCGTGGTCCCTGACTCCTTTGTCATCGGCCTTAAGCACGTTACAAAAAAACAAAAAATAGAGATCTCATTTGGGCGCCTGGTGGTGAAATCTATAAAAATGAGGGTGGTCCCAAAAAGGAGGGATTTTTTTTTCAAATTGACTGTGTCAATTTAAAAGTGCTCCCCCTCTGGTCAACATATGAAATAACAAGTGTGTGTAAGAAATTGAAATGCGCCCACTTTGGACAAAATTAATAAAAAAGTAAATAAATATGTATGTAGAGACATACTGTAATAACTTGAAGGAAATAATGAAGATTAAAAACCAATTACAAACAAAACATTCAAAAAATAAATAAATAGCTATGAGCAGTTTTTTTCTCACAATGTGTCGACTTTTAAAAAAAATAAAATTGGGAACAATTTCTCATATTCTTTCTGTTTTTGTAATATTGCAGTCTTTTCTTGTAAAATTATTACTTTTTAATGTAAAATTATTACTTTGATGCAAAATGGAGACATTTTTCATATAAAATTCTGACTTTATCACAGTATTGCTCTTTCTTTTTTTTTTGTAAAATAGTGACATTTTTTGGGCAAAATTATTTTGTCATAATTTTGCTAAGTAAAATTCCGATTATTATAATATTGCCAACATTTTAAAGTTTTCTTGTAAAATTGTGACTTTTTGTCGAGTAAAATTACAACTCTTTTCATAAAAAAGTTTTTCTTGTAAAATTGCAACTATTGTCATAATATTGCACAAATGTTCAGTTTTGCTTGTAAAATGTTGACTTGCGTCGAGTAAAATGACGACTTTTATTAAAATACTGCCAAAATTCTAAGTTGTTTCTTGTGAAATTTTGACATTTTTCTTGTGAAATTCCAACTCATTTTTCACAACAAGCGTTATTATATTTGCATAGTATGTATATATTATTAATGTTGTCAATACACATCTTTATATATCTGGAAAGGGTGGTTCTAAAGAGGTAGGCATTATTCTCAGGTCCCAAGAAGGAGACATGAAGAAGGAAAAGTATCTTCCATATGAGGAGGTGTGAACAAGTGATGACATAAATCATGGTCCCAATAACATTGCATCTGCTGGTAACATCCATCAAAATGAGGGTGGTCCCAAAAAGGAGGGATTTTTTTCAAATTGACTGTGTCAATTTAAAAGTGCTCCCCCTCTGGTCAACATATGAAATAACAAGTGTGTGTAAGAAATTGAAATGCGCCCCCTTTGGTCAAAATTAATAAAAAAGTAAAATAAATATGTATGTAGAGACATACTGTAATAACTTGAAGGAAATAATGAAGATTAATAACCAATTACAAACAAACAAAAAATAATAATAACTAAAAGCTTTTTCTCACAATGTGTCGACTATTTTTTTTTAAATAAAATTGGGAACAATTTCTCATATTCTTCCTGTTTCTGTAATATTGCAATATTTTCTTGTAAAATTATTACTTTTTAATGTAAAATTATTACTTATTATTTTTCATAGAAAATTCTGACTTTTATAACAATATTGCCCATTTTTTTTGTTATTCTTGTAAAATAGTGCCTCTTTGAGTAAAAATATGACTTTTGTCATAATTTTGCCAAGTAAAATTCCGATTATTATTATAATATTGCCAACATTTTAAAGTTTTCTTGTAAAAGTGTGACTTTTTGTCGGGTAAAATTACAACTCTTTTCATAAAAAAGTTTTTCTTGTAAAATTGCAACTATTGTCATAATATTGCACAAGTGTTCAGTTTTGCTTGTAAAATGTTGACTTGCGTCGAGTAAAATGACGACTTTTATTAAAGGAGGGATTTTTTTTCAAATTGACTGTGTCAATTTAAAAGTGCTCCCCCTCTGGTCAACATATGAAATAACAAGTGTGTGTAAGAAATTGAAATGCGCCCACTTTGGGCAAAATTAATTAAAAAAATAAAATTAAAAAAATGTATATAGAGACATACTGTAATAACTTGAAGGAAATAATGAAGATTACAAACAAAACATTCAAAAAATAAATAAATAGCTATAAGCAGTCTTTTTCTCACAA
Organism: Nerophis lumbriciformis; assembly: GCF_033978685.3. Taxonomy (NCBI): domain Eukaryota; kingdom Metazoa; phylum Chordata; class Actinopteri; order Syngnathiformes; family Syngnathidae; genus Nerophis; species Nerophis lumbriciformis. Next base: position 38,179,069 of record NC_084573.2, read on the forward strand.
TGTGTCAACTTTTAAAACAATGTTTTCTCATATTTCTGTTTCTGTAATATTGCAATATTTTCTTGTAAAATTATTACTTTTTAATGTAAAATTATTACTTTGATGAAAAATGGAGACATTTGTCATATAAAATTCTGACTTTATCACAGCATTGCCATTTTTTTTTTGTAAAATAATGACATTTTTAGGCACAATTATTTTGTCATAATTTTGCCAAGTAAAATTCCGATTATTATAATATTGCCAACATTTTAAAGTTTTCTTGTAAAATTGTGACATTTGTCAAGTAAAATTACAACTCTTTTCATAAAAAATGTTTCTTGTAAAATTGCAACTATTGTCATAATATTGCACAAATGTTCAGTTTTGCTTGTAAAATGTTGACTTGCGTCGAGTAAAATGACGACTTTTATTATAACACTGCCAAAATTCTAAGTTTTTTCTTGTGAAATTTTACATTTTTCTTGTGAAATTCCAACAAATTTTTCACAACAAGCGTCATTATATTTGCATAGTATGTATATATTATTAATGTTGTCAATACACATTTTTATATATCTAGAAAGGGTGGTCCTAAAGAGGTAGGCATTATTTTCAGGTCTCAAGAAGGTAAGAAATACATGTGTGTGTGTGTGTGTGTGTGTGTGCGCGTGTGTGTGTGTTACATTCTGCAGAGATTCGTCCTCTTCTTTTCACACATGCCGTGCACAAACAGCTAGCACCCACAGAGAACACTCACATAGACAATCTATGAGCGAGCAGCCGCCCACACGCTCGTGCACACACCCACAACACAACAACAATATCAAAAGGAAAGTGGCGGCCAACCGAAAAAGCACAGAGAAATACTGACGAGCGCTCATATTTGCACTATGCTAATGTGGACGGGAGCAATAACGAGAGCAAGGTTGAATTGCAAATAGCCGAGTTGTTGCAATGGGCTGTTGTCAAAAGGTTAATGGCAAGCTGCAAAATGAAGGTTTTTTTTCCCTCCACACACACTGGTCCGTGTACAGTTCCAGGAAATGTTTACCATAAAGGCAATGCATGTCCTATCAAGTTTGGTCCCTGTTTAACATGGGAAAGTAAAAACCCTGAGATGAAGCAAATACTACACAATTTATTTCAAATGAAGTTTGAAAAATAGTCAATTTATTTAGAATGCGGAAAAATGTCCCGGGAAACCTGGAATTCTGGGAATTTGAGGGAATTTGTCAAGGGATATTATTTTGAATTTCCAAAATGGTGCAATGTGTTGGAGGTGGAATGGTTTAAATAGGTTGAAAAATGTGGAAATGGTGGAAGTTTGAAAAATGGACAATTCATTTTGAATGGGAAAAATGTCCCGGAAAACCTGGAATTCTGGGAAATCTGGGAATTTGAGGGGAATTTGTCAAGGGATAGCCCGCGATTCCTGAATAGGCTGAACAGTTTGAAGTTGGAACGCTTTGAATCGTAAAAAAAACTGTGGAAAGTAGAGCGCGACAAGGAATAATGGGAAATCCTGGAATTTTTTTTATACATGTTGAAGATTAGCACACAATTCCTGAACAGACTGAATATTTTCAAGTTGGAACAGTTTGAATCAGTTGAACAATGTGGGAGTTGTGGAACTTTGAAAAATGTCCCATTTGATTTCAATGGGAATTTCCCAAAAAATTGAGAATTTCAGGAAAAGCGGGAATATTTCTGAAAATGGTAAAAAAAAAAAATAGAATTTTCTGAATGAGTTGAAATGCTTGGTTTTGGAATTTTTCAAATCGGTCAAGAAATGTTGAAGTTGTAACATGTTGAATTGAGAAATGATAGTACGGAATTCCTGGAATTTCGGGAAAACCAATAATTTTTCCAGTTCAAAAAACAACCTCGTTTTTTGTCTTAATTAAGAGGAATGTTCTGACTGTAGAAGGCTGAAGTGGGTTAAAAAATGTGGGAGGAGTAGTCGCCAGAAAAAAGGGTTGTAGTTTACAGTTCCAGGAAATGTTTACCATAAAGGTAATGCATGTCCTATCAAGTTTGGTCCCTGTTTAACATGGGGAAGTAAAAACCCTGAGATGAGGCAAATACTAGGCAATTTATTTCAAATGAAGTTTGAAAAATGGCCAATTTATTTAGAATGCGGAAAAATGTCCCGGGAAACCTGGAAATCTGGGATTTTGAGGGAATTTGTCAAGGGATAGCCCGCGATTCCCGAATAGGCTGAACAGTTTGAAGTTGGAACGCTTTGAATCGTAAAAAATTGTGGAAACTGGAGCGCGCCAAGGAATGATGGGAAATCCTGGAATTTTTTAAATAATTGTTGAAGATTAGCACACAATTCCTGAACAGACTGAATATTTTGAAGTTGGAACAGTTTGAATCAGATGAACAATGTGGGAGTTGTGGAACTTTGAAAAATGTCCCATTTGATTTCTATGGGAATTTCCCAAAAAATTGAGAATTTCAGGAAAAGCGGGAATATTTCTGAAAATGGTAAAAAAAAACTAGAATTTCCTGAATGAGTTGAAATGCTTGGTATTGGAATTTTTCAAATCGGCCAAGAAATGTTGAAGTCGTAACATGTTGAATTGAGAAATGATATTACGGAATTCCTGGAATTTCGGGAAAACCGATAATTTTTTCAGTTCAAAAAACAACTTCCTTTTTTGTCTTAATTAAGAGGAATGTTTTGACTGTAGAAGGCTGAAGTGGGTTGAAAAATGTGGGAGGAGTAGTCGCCAGAAAAAAGGGTGAAAATAGGGCTTTGGAAAACCAAAAATTTTGGAAAATCCTGGAATTTTTTTTAACTTAAAAAAAAGGGTACTTTGAATTTCCAAAATGGTGCAATGTGTTGGAGGTGGAATGGTTTGAATAGGTTGAAAAATTTGGAAATGGTGGAAGTTTGAAAAATTGACAATTCATTTTGCATGGGAAAAATGTCCCGGAAAACCCGGAAATCTGGGAATTTGAGGGAATTTGTCAAGGAATAGCCCGCAATTCCTGAATAGGCTGAACAGTTTGTAGTTGGAACGCTTTGAATCGGAAAAAACTGTGGAAAGTAGAGCGCGCCAAGGAATAATGGGAAATCCTGGAATTTTTTTTATAACTGTTGAAGATTAGCACACAATTCCTGAACAGACTGAATATTTTGAAGTTGGAACAGTTTGAATCAGATGAACAATGTGGGAGTTGTGGAACTTTGAAAAATGTCCCATTTGATTTTATGGGAATTTCCCCAAAAAATGTGAATTTCAGGAAAAGCGGGAATATTTCTGAAAATGGTAAAAAAAAAAACTAGAATTTTCTGAATGAGTTGAAATGCTTGGTATTGGAATTTTTCAAATCGGTCAAGAAATGTTGGAAGTCGTAACATGTTGAATTGAGAAATGATATTACGGAATTCCTGGAATTTCGGAAAAATACAATAATCATTCCAGTTCAAAAAACAACCTGTTTTTTCGTCTTAATTAAGAGGAATGTTTTGACTGTAGAAGGCTGAAGTGGGTTGAAAAATGTGGGAGGAGTAGTCGCCAAAAAAAAGGGTGGAAGTAGGGCTTTGGAAAACCAGGAATTCTGGAAAATCCTGGAATTTTTTTTAACTTAAAAAAAAGAGTATTTTGAATTTCCAAAATGGTGCAATGTGTTGAAGGTGGAATGGTTTGAATAGGATGGAAAATGTGGAAATGGTGGAAGTTTGAAAAATGGACAATTCATTTTGAATGGGAAAAATGTCCCGGAAAACCTGGAAATCTGGGAATTTGAGGGAATTTGTCAAGGAATAGTCTGCAAATTCCTGAATAGGCTGAACAGTTTGAATTTGGAACGCTTTGAATCGGAAAAAACTGTGGAAAGTAGAGGGCGCCAAGGAATAATGGGAAATCCTGGAATTTTTTTTATAACTGTTGAATATTAGCACACAATTCCTGAACAGACTGAATATTTTGAAGTTGGAACAGTTTGAATCAGTTGAACAATGTGGGAGTTGTGGAAGTTTGAAAAATGTCCTATTTGATTTCTATGGGAATTTCCCAAAAATTGTGAATTTCAGGAAAAGCGGGAATATTTCTGAAAATGGTAAAAAAAAAAACTAGAATTTTCTGAATGAGTTGAAATGCTTGGTATTGGAATTTTTCAAATCGGTCAAGAAATGTTGAAGTTGTAACATGTTGAATTGAGAAATTATATTACGGAATTCCTGGAATTTCGGGAAAACCAATAATTTTTTCAGTTCAAAAAACAACCTCGTTTTTTGTCTTAAATAAGAGGAATGTTTTGACTGTAGAAGGCTGAAGTGGGTTAAAAAATGTGGGAGGAGTAGTCGCCAGAAAAAAGGGTGGAAATAGGGCTTTGGAAAACCAGGAAATCTAGAAAATCCTGGAATTTTTTTCAACTTAAAAAAAGAGTATTTTGAATTTCCAAAATAGTGCAACGTGTTGCAGGTGGAATGGTTTAAATAAGTAGAAAAATGTGGAAATAATGGAAATTTGAAAAATGGCCAATTCATTTTGAATGCGGAAAAATGTCCCGGGAAACCTAGAATTCTGGGAATTTGAGGGAATTTGTCAAGGGATAGCCCGCGATTCCCGAATAGGCTGAACAGTTTGAAGTTGGAACGCTTTGAATCGTAAAAAACTGTGGAAAGTAGAGTGCGCCAAGGAATAATGGGAAATCCTGGAATTTTTTTTATACATGTTGAAGATTAGCACACAATTCCTGAACAGACTGAATATTTTGAAGTTGGAACAGTTTGAATCAGTTGAACAATGTGGGAGTTGTGGAACTTTGAAAAATGTCCCATTTGATTTCTATGGGAATTTCCCAAAAAATTGTGAATTTCAGGAAAAGCAAGAATATTTCTGAAAATGGTAAAAATAACTAGAATTTTCTGAATGAGTTTAAATGCTTAGTATTGGAATTTTTCAAATCGGTCAAGAAATGTTGAAATTGTGACATGTTGAATCGAGAAATGATATTACGGAATTCCTGGAATTTCGGGAAAACCAATAATGTTTCCAGTTCAAAAAACAATGTTGTTTTTTGTCTTAATTAAGAGGAATTTTTTGACTGTAGAAGGCTGAAGTGGGTTGAAAAATGTGGGAGGAGTAGTCGCCAGAAAAGAGGGTGGAAATAGGGCTTTGGAAAACCAGGAATTGTAGGACATCCTGGAATTTTTTTAACTTAAAAAAACAGTACTTTGAATTTCCAAAATGATGCAATGTGTTGAAGGTGGAATGGTTTGAATATGTTGAAAAATGTGGAAATGGTGGAAGTTTGAAAAATGGACAATTCATTTTGAATGGGAAAAATGTCCCGGAAAATCTGGAATTCTGGGAAATCTGGGAATTTGAGGGAATTTGTCAAGGGATAGCCCGCGATTCCTGAATAGGCTGAACAGTTTGAAGTTGGAACGCTTTGAATCGTAAAAAACTGTGGAAAGTAGAGGGCGCCAAGAAATAATGGGAAATCCTGGAATTTTTTTTATAACTGTTGAAGATTAGCTCACAATTCCTGAACAGACTGAATATTTTGAAGTTGGAACAGTTTGAATCAGATGAACAATGTGGGAGTTGTGGAACTTTGAAAAATGTCCAATTTGATTTCTATGAAAATTTCCCAAAAAATTGTGAATTTCAGGAAAACCGGGAATATTTCTGAAAATGGTAAAAAAAAACTAGAATTTTCTGAATTAGTTGAAATGCTTGGTATTGGAATTTTTCAAATCGGCCAAGAAATGTTGAAGTCGTAACATGTTGAATTGAGAAATGATATTACGGAATTCCTGGAATTTTGGGAAAACCAATAATTTTTCCAGTTCAAAAAACACCCTCGTTTTTGTCTTAATTAAGAGCAATGTTCTGACTGTAGAAGGCTGAAGTGGGTTGAAAAATGTGGGAGGAGTAGTCGCCAGAAAAAAGGGTGGAAGTAGGGCTTTGGAAAACCAGGAATTCTGGAAAATCCTGGAATTTTTTTTAACTTCAAAAAAGGGTATTTTGAATTTCCAAAATGGTGCAATGTGTTGAAGGAAGAATGGTTTGAATATGTTGAAAAATGTGGAAATGGTGGAAGTTTGAAAAATGGACAATTCATTTTGAATGGGGAAAATGTCCCGAGAAACCTGGAATTCTGGGAATTTGAGGAAATTTGTCAAGGGATAGCCCGCGATTCCTGAATAGGCTGAACAGTTTGAAGTTGGAACGCTTTGAATCGGAAAAAACTGTGGAAAGTAGAGGGCGCCAAGGAATAATGGGAAATCCTGGAATTTTTTAAATAATTGTTGAAGATTAGCACACAATTCCTGAACAGACTGAATATTTTGAAGTTGGAACAGTTTGAATCAGATGAACAATGTGGGAGTTGTGGAACTTTGAAAAATGTCCCATTTGATTTCAATGGGAATTTCCCAAAAAATTGTGAATTTCAGGAAAAGCGGGAATATTTCTGAAAATGGTTAAAAAAAACCTAGAATTTTCTGAATGAGTTGAAATGCTTGGTATTGGAATTTTTCAAATCGGTCAAGAAATGTTGAAGTCGTAACATGTTGAATTGAGAAATGATATCACGGAATTCCTGGAATTTCGGGAAAACCGATAATTTTTCCAGTTCAAAAAACAACACTGTTTTTTGTCTTAATTAAGAGGAATGTTTTGACTGTAGAAGGCTGAAGTGGGTTGAAAAATGTGGGAGGAGTAGTCGCCAGAAAAAAGGGTGGAAATAGGGCTTTGGAAAACCAGGAATTCTGGAAAATCCTGGAATTTTTTTTAACTTAAAAAAAAAAAAAAGAGTATTTTGAATTTCCAAAATGGTGCAATTTGTTGGAGGTGGAATGGTTTGAATAGGTTGAAAAACGTGGAAATGGTGGAAGTTTGAAAAATGGACAATTCATTTTGAATGGGAAAAATGTCCCGGAAAACCTGGAAATCTGAGAATTTGAGGGAATTTGTCAAGGAATAGCCCGCGATTCCTGAATAGGCTGAACAGTTTGTAGTTGGAACGCTTTGAATCGTAAAAAACTGTGGAAAGTACAGGGCGCCAAGGAATAATGGGAAATCCTGGAATTTTTTTTATAACTGTTGAAAATTAGCACGCAATTCCTGAACAGACTGAATATTTTGAAGTGAAACAGTTTGAATCAGATGAACAATGTGGGAGTTGTGGAACTTTGAAAAATGTCCCATTTGATTTCTATGGGAATTTCCCCCAAAAATTGTGAATTTCAGGAAAAGTGGGAATATTTCTGAAAATGGTCAAAAAAACTAGAATTTTTTGAATGAGTTGAAATGCTTGGTATTGGAATTTTTCAAATCGGTCAAGAAATGTTGAAGTTGTAACATGTTGAATTGAGAAATGATATCACGGAATTCCTGGAATTTCGGGAAAACCAATATTTTTTCCAGTTCAAAAAACAACCTATTTTTTTGTCTTAATTAAGAGCAATGTTTTGACTCTAAATTCTGAAGTGGGTTGACAAATGTGGGAGTAGAAGTCGCCAGAAAAAAGGGTGGAAATAGGGCTTTGGAAAACCAGGAATTCTGGAAAATCCTGGAATTTTTTTTAACTTAAAAAAGGGTACTTTGAATTTCCAAAATGGTGCAATGTGTTGGAGGTGGAATGGTTTGAATAGGTTGAAAAATGTGGAAATGGTGGAAGTTTGAAAAATGGACAATTCATTTTGAATGGGAAAAATGTCCCGGAAAACCTGGAAATCTGGGAAATTGAGGGAATTTGTCAAGGAATAGTCTGCAAATTCCTGAATAGGCTGAACAGTTTGTAGTTGGAACACTTTGAATCGGAAAAAACTGTGGAAAGTAGAGCGCGCCAAGGAATAATGGGAAATCCTGGAATTTTTTTTTACAACTGTTGAAGATTAGCACACAATTCCTGAACAGACTGAATATTTTGAAGTTGGAACAGTTTGAATCAGATGAACAATGTGGGAGTTGTGGAACTTTGAAAAATGTCCCATTTGATTTCAAAGGGAATTTCCCAAAAAATTGTGAATTTCAGGAAAAGCGGGAATATTTCTGAAAATGGTAAAAAAAAAAACTAGAATTTTCTGAATGAGTTGATATACTTGGTATTGGAATTTTTCAAATCGGTCAAGAAATGTTGAAGTCGTAACATGTTGAATTGAGAAATGATATTACGGAATTCCTGGAATTTCGGGAAAACCAATAATTTTTCCAGTTCAAAAAACAACCTTTGTTTTTTGTCTTAAATAAGAGGAATGTTTTGACTGTAGAAGGCTGAAGTGGGTTGAAAAATGTGGGAGGAGTAGTCGCCAGAAAAAAGGGTGGAAGTAGGGCTTTGGAAAACCAGGAAATCTGGAAAATCCTGGAATTTTTTTTTAATAAAAAAAAAAAAAAGATTTTTAATTTCCAAAATGGTGCAATGTGTTGGAGGTGGAATGGTTTGAATAGGTTGAAAAATGTGGAAATGGTGGAAGTTTGAAAAATGGACAATTCATTTTGAATGGGAAAAATGTCCCGGAAAATCTGGAAATCTGGGAATTTGAGGGAATTTGTCAAGGGATCGCCCGCGATTCCTGAATAGGCTAAACAGTTTGAAGTTGGAACGCTTTGAATCGTAAAAAACTGTGGAAAGTAGAGCGCGCCAAGGAATAATGGGAAATCCTGGAATTTTTAAAATAATTGTTGAAGATTAGCACACAATTCCTGAACAGACTGAATATTTTGAAGTTGGAACAGTTTGAATCAGATGTACAATGTGGGAGTTGCGGAAGTTTGAAAAATGTCCCATTTGATTTCTATGGGAATTTCCCAAAAAATTGTGAATTTCAGGAAAAGCGGGAATATTTCTGAAAATGGTAAAAAAAAACAAGAATTTTCTGAATGAGTTGAAATGCTTGGTATTGGAAATTTTCAAATCGGCCAAGAAATGTTGAAGTCGTAACATGTTGAATTGAGAAATTATATTACGGAATTCCTGGAATTTCGGGAAAACCAATAATTTTTTCAGTTCAAAAAACAACTTCCTTTTTTGTCTTAAGAGGAATGTTTTGACTGTAGAAGGCTGAAGTGGGTTGACAAATGTGGGAGGAGTAGTCGCCAGAAAAAAGGGTGGAAATAGGGCTTTGGAAAACCAGGAATTCTGGAAAATCCTGGAATTTTTTTAACTTAAAAAAAAGAGTATTTTGAATTTCCAAAATGGTGCAATGTGTTGTAGGTAGAATGGTTTAAATAAGTTGAAAAATGTGGAAATGGTGGAAATTTGAAAAATGCCCAATTCATTTTCAATGGGGAAAAATGTCCCGGAAAACCTGGAATTCTGGGAAATCTGGGAATTTGGCTGAACAGTTTGAAGTTGGAGCGGTTTGAATCGTAAAAAAACTGTGGAAGGTAGAGCGCGCCAAAATCTGGAGAAGAAGAAGTTGAAGAAGTTTAATAAATAGATACATTTTGGTGTAGAATATGTGTGAATGTTTTGGCGCATTCACACAATTACACAACATAAAGTGGAAAAAAAATAGTTCAATAATGAATAAAGCCAAGTAAATGATGTATGAGTCTGAAACCATCGCACAAATGACTGTTTAACTGCTAACAAGATACAGGCGCGCACACAATGTATTGTGCATATAAATACAAATATATGGTAAGTAACTAGTAGCAACACCACCCAGTAAATATATATGTAAGTAACTAGTAGTGGTAAGTAACTAGTAGCAACACCACCCAGTAGGATGTGATGCAACTCATTTGTTATTTGTCCTCAGCAAGGGACGAGATGACCATTTTTATCGGAATATCGTCCCCAAGAAAGCACGGATCACAGGACTTGGTCATGAAGTCCTTTGAGCGCTTGGTCCAGCCCCCCCCTCAAGGACATCGCCGTCCCACCTACCGGACCCACTGCAGTTCGCCTACAGAGCCAACAGGTCTGTGGATGATGCAGGAAACCTGGCCCTCCACTTCATCCTGGAGCATCTGGACTCCCCCGGAACCTACGCCAGGATCCTATTTGTGGACTTTAGCTCTGCCTTCAACATCAACCTCCCTGGACTGCTACAAGACAAGCTCTACCAGCTCTGCTTGCCCGACTCCCTCTGTGGCATAGTAGAGTTTTAACTTGCACTTACAGATGTAGCGACCAACTGTAGTTACTGACGGTGGGTCTCTGAAGTGTTCCTGAGCCCATGTGGTGATATCCTTTACACACTGATGTCGCTTTTTGATGCAGTACCTTCTGAGGGATCCCAGGTCACGATTTCTCCAGATTCTCCGAACCCTTTGATGATATTACGGACCGTAGATGGTGAAATCCCTAAATTCCTGGTTGAGAAAGGTTTTTCTTAAACTGTTCAACAATTTACCCATGTCTTGGGCACTAATACACCCCCATACCATCACACATGCTGGCTTTTACACTTTGCGCCTATAACAATCCGGATGGTTCTTTTCCTCTTTGGTCCGGAGGACACGACGTCCACAGTTTCCAAAAACATTTTAAAATGTGGACTCGTCAGACCACAGAACACTTTTCCACTTGGTATCAGTCCATCTTAGATGAGCTCAGGCCCGGCAAAGCCGACGACGTTTCCGGGTGTTGTTGATAAACGGTTTTCGCCTTGCATAGGAGATTTTTAACTTGCACTTACAGATGTAGCGACCGACTGTAGTTACTGACAGTGGGTTTCTGAAGTGTTCCTGAGCCCATGTGGTGATATCCTTTACACACTGATGTCGCTTGTTGATGCAGTACAGCCTGAGGGATGGAAGGTCACGGGCTTAGCTGCTTACGTGCAGTGATTTGTCCAGATTCTCTGAACCCTTTGATGATATTACGGAGCGTAGATGGTGAAATCCCTAAATTCCTGGTTGAGAAAGGTTTTTCTTAAACTGTTCAACAATTTGCTCACGCATTTGTCGACAAAGCGGTGACCCTCGCCCCATCCTTGTTTGTGAATGACTGAGCATTTCATGGAATCTGCTTTTA
>NC_084573.2:38200000-38292500 GCF_033978685.3 Nerophis lumbriciformis
ATGCAAGGCATTAGTGAGGTTATAAAGCTTTTGCCTGTTAAAGAAAGGAGACTGATCCAATGCAGTACAGACATTCGCGTGCCACGCTGTCACGACCCAGACGCACACCAGTGCGCAATCATATGGGAGCCGCGCTGAGCGCACCTCCAAGCGCGTCTCGCTGCCGGCGACGGCCGGGTATGGGCCCGACGCTCCAGCGCCATCCATTTTCAGGGCTAGTTGATTCGGCAGGTGGGTTGTTACACACTCCTTAGCGGGTTCCAACTTCCATGGCCACCGTCCTAGCTGCTGTCTATATCAACCAGGGTGAGCCCCACCCCTTTCGTGAGCGCACTGCGCGCGGAGTGACCCCTGTTACGCGCTCCCCGGCAACAGGGGTGGCGGGCAGGTAAGCTGGGCGGGCGGAGCGCGCGGAGTGACCCCTGTTACGAGCCCCCGGCCACGGGGGTGGCGGGCAGGTAAGCTGCTTACCTGCTGCGCGTGACGCCGGCCGCGGCGAAGGCGGACGAGGCGGGGTGTCGGTGCGGTGGGCGCGGTGGTGACCCTGGACGTGCGTCGGGCCCTTCTCGCGGATCGCCTCAGCTACGGCTCCCGGTGGGGCCCTCTCGGGGGAAGGGGCCTCGGTCCCGGACCCCGGCGAGGCGTCCCTTCTCCGCTCCGTAAAAGTGTCCATCTCTTTTTTTTTTTTTCTTCTGTTGTGGCATATGCTGCAGGTGCCTGCTCGTTTTTCGTATGTGGGTAACAACATTTAACTATGTATATATATTTCCCAATTGGTTTAACTGCCACCCGCCTGAATCTATTTAAAATCTTTTTTTTTTTTATTTCAACCGCCCGACCCGACCCGCGGATAAAATCAAATTTTTTTTAATTTCATCCGCCCGATCCGCGTATAATCCGCGGACTCCGCGGTTGTGCCCGCAAACCGCGCATCTCTAATATATATATATTTATTTTATTATATATATATATATATATATATATATATATATATATATATATATATATATATATATATATATATATATATATATATATATATATATATATATATATATATATATAATAAAATAAATACTTGAATTTCAGTGTTCATTTATTTACACATATACACACACATAACACTCATCTACTCATTGTTGAGTTAAGGGTTGAATCGTCCATCCTTGTTCTATTCTCTGTCACTATTTTTCGAACCATGCTGAACACCCTCTCTGATGATGCATTGTTGTGTGGCACGCACAAAAGTGCTTTCATCAAATGCACTAGATGGCAGTATTGTCCTGTTTAAGAGTGTCACAACATTGCTGTTTACGGCAGACGAACTGCTTTACGGTAGACAAAAAAGTGACTGCTGTTGTTGTGTGTTGTTGCCGCGCTGGGAGGACGTTAATGAAACTGCCTAACAATAAACCCACATACGAAACCAAGAACTCGCCCTCCATCATTCAACAGTTATAACGTCATTGGGCAGGTATACTGGTTATATTGTGGGTTAGCGGACTCAGGTCCTCATGGACCTGAGTCCGCCTGAATTTCGGGAGATTTTCGGGAGAAAATTTGTCCCGGGAGGTTTTCGGGAGAGGGGCTGAATTTCGGGAGTCTCCCGGAAAATCCGGGAGGGTTGGCAAGTATGGCGTAGATGGCCCACCTGGGCCCCACGTTGGGCGCAAAATTGTGGAAGTTGCCTCCCAGTGGGTCCTCCAGACCACCAAGCATTTCCGGGCAAGTCCGTTTCATTGTTACAAGACAGTTTTATTTTTCCAAACAAGTCTTTTTGTGAATGTTCGTCGTGCTCTCGCTCCCTCCCAGCTCCAACAACGTCTCTCTTCCAGATTGCTGCCTATATAGGGCGACGGGTGATTAGATAACAAGGCCCAGGTGGGCCATCTCCGCACCTGTCGCTGACTTCGAGGCCGGTCCTGGCACACCCCGCCTCGCTGCAGGCCCGCAGGCCACGCCCCTCTCCACAGTGTTGTTTGGGGAATCCCTTGCCAGCAGTTTCATTGAAGCTGTTTCCAGGAAATTAAGTAGCTTTATAGAAAATAAACCAAACCATGACCCTAAACTTGAGGTATGCACCAAAGCATGATAATGGGGTACGGTTGCACCCCAACCAACCAATGTTTGCTTTGCCACATGCAACACAAAGCCGAGATGTCTACATTTTCATCAAATAGCCAAGCGTACCGTGACCTACTTTGGTTTGGTTTTAGGATCTTTAAATGTTTCAGTGTACGGCCCTCGGGTGTGGACTGGATCATCAACAAATCGTATATACTTAGCTTTTTTTTTACAGCGTCGCGTGGCAATGGCACAAGCTAGGTACGCGATTCAAAACATTCATGATTGTTTTAAGCCAGAGAAACTTGAAGAACGTATCAGTTTTCCAGGAAGCAACTCAGCTGAGGCGTTGAAAAGCTCCTGCCAAAAGCCCGAGTGCTAGCCGGATGAAGAGGACGATGAGGATGATGATGAAGGTGATGAGCAGGAAGGGGGAGGTCTGTGCTCCCCGCTTCCACCGAGTTCAGTTATCCTCGCCACGGACGATGGACCTTCCTTCTCCTTCCGGCTGCCCGTGCAGACGGACCTCTGGGCGGGTTTGAACTGCCACGTGACCTTCTTGGTGGACGACGAGAGCTCAGCGGAGCTCGACGACGTCTCTGTCGACCCCTGACTGGCCGGTGTTGCCGTAGCGTGGGACGACGCCATCCCCTCGAGTGGCTCACCCAGCACTTGAGGTTCTGTGTTTTCTTCAAAGGAGTCCCAACGCGGTTCCTCCGGCAGCAGGGCGGGCTGCGCCTCTCCAACGGGTTTAAGCCCGGCGGCGGCGACTCTGGAGGGGCGACGGGGATCCGAGTCAGACATGTCCGAGTCCCAGTCGCTGTCTCCTGCCACCGCACCGCAACCCAGTACTGACTCGTCGACAGGACCAGAGTCTGAACTTTCAGAGTCTGACTCCCTAAGAAATAGATACGGATAAAGTAACATGTTTTCAGTTAATGTACCAAAGTTCCTTTGAAGTCAAACCATATCATCCTGTTCTACAGTGGTGAATTTTAACCATAGATAAAAAGATACAGATAAAGGTACATAAAGACACATTTTTCAATTCACAGTTCATGTTGATGTGGAAAACACTATTAATATTATCAAATAATGTACATTATTCACTTGTTCAGTCACTTTCTACTGCTGATCCATCTGTTCAAGGGCAATTTTAGAGTCCGTCCAATAAATCGAACATGCATGTTTTGGACTGTGGAAAGAAACGGGAGTCCATCCATCCATCTTCTTCCGCTTATCCGAGGTCGGGTCGCGGGGGCAGCAGCCTAAGCAGGGAAGCCCAGACTTCCTTCTCCCCGGCCACTTCGTCCAGCTCTTCCTGTGGGACCCCGAGGCGTTCCCAGGCCAGCCGGGAGACATAGTCTTCCCAACGTGTCCTGGGTCTTCCCCGCGGCCTCCTACCGGTCGGACGTGCCCTAAACACCTCCCTAGGGAGGCGTTCGGGTGGCATCCTGACCAGATGCCCGAACCACCTCATCTGGCTCCTCTCCATGTGGAGGAGCAGCGGCTTTACTTTGAGCTCCTCCCGGATGGCAGAGCTTCTCACCCTATCTCTAAGGGAGAGCCCCGCCACCCGGCGGAGGAAACTCATTTCGGCCGCTTGTACCCGTGATCTTGTCCTTTCGGTCATAACCCAAAGCTCATGACCATAGGTGAGGATGGGAACGTAGATCGACCGGTAAATTGAGAGCTTTGCCTTCCGGCTCAGCTCCTTCTTCACCACAACGGATCGATACAGCGTCCGCATTACTGAAGACGCCGCACCGATCCGCCTGTCGATCTCACGATCCACTCTTCCCTCACTCGTGAACAAGACTCCGAGGTACTTGAACTCCTCCACTTGGGGCAAGATCTCCTCCACAACCCGGAGATGGCACTCCACCCTTTTCCGGGCGAGAACCATGGACTCGGACTTGGAGGTGCTGATTCTCATCCCAGTCGCTTCACACTCAGCTGCGAACCGATCCACTGAGAGCTGAATATCCTGGCCAGATGAAGCCATCAGGACCACATCATCTGCAAAAAGCAGAGACCTAATCCTGCAGCCACCAAACCAGATCCCCTCAACGCCTTGACTGCGCCTAGAAATTCTGTCCATAAAAGTTATGAACAGAATCGGTGACAAAGGGCAGCCTTGGCGGAGTCCAACCCTCACTGGAAACGTGTCCGACTTACTACCGGCAATGCGGACCAAGCTCTGGCACTGATCATACAAGAAACGGGAGTGCCCGGTGAAAACCCTCGCATAGGAAAACAGAGAGGTCTGATTTGAGATGAAAAGCCTAAAGTACTTCCATGAGGTACATCACCGTTTTCCAACGCTAAAGTACTATAAAATATAGTAGGGAAAATAATTGATAGTTGTATAGATCCAAGATTAAAAATAAACCTCCTGATCTATGGTTATTAACCCCTTTACAAAAGACAGCGAAGAACCATGACAGTGGGTTGTTTTCACAGAGAGAAACAGTAAATTAACAAAACAATCCTGTAAAAAACAGGATAGAGAGGTTTTAAATTATTTGTATTTAATTGGGTAAGTATTTTATTCCAAGTACTTAAATACTTGATAGAGAAACCAAAGTACAGAGGTCCATTTGTTTTTTGTAGCTGGTCACCAGCAGAGACGTGCAACCAGGGAAGGAGGATGACATAGGGCAGTGGTCACCAACCTTTTCCAGCCCAAGATCCCTGGTCCCCACCTGAAGTGGTGGGATGGCGGTGTCCCCTGGCGTGCGCCGGGGGTAGGGCAATGCGCCCCCCTGTCGTCTGGATGTCTACCAAGCGGCAGGGGGCAGCCCTGCAGGACTGTGTCCCAGGTGTGGGATAGTTGGTAGGCTCTTTCGTCCCTGTTGACAGTCTTTGGGGCCTGCTTCAGCCTGCTATTATGTTAGATCCACTATGGACTGGCCTCTCACACTATTATGTTAGATCCACTATGGACTGGACTCTCACACTATTATGTTAGATCCACTATGGACTGGATTCTCACACTATTATGTTAGATCCACTATGGACTGGCCTCTCACACTATTATGTTAGATCCACTATGGACTGGACTCTCACACTATTATGTTAGATCCACTATGGACTGGACTCTCACACTATTATGTTAGATCCACTATGGACTGGACTCTCACACTATTATGTTAGATCCACTATGGACTGGACTCTCACACTATTATGTTAGATCCACTATGGACTGGACTCTCTCACTATTATGTTAGATCCACTATGGACTGGACTCTCACTATTATGTTAGATCCACTATGGACTGGACTCTCACTATTATGTTAGATCCACTATGGACTGGACTCTCACACTATTATGTTAGATCCACTATGGACTGGACTCTCACACTATTATGTTAGATCCACTATGGACTGGACTCTCACACTATTATGTTAGATCCACTATGGACTGGACTCTCACTATTATGTTAGATCCACTATGGACTGAATTCTCACACTATTAACTAGATCCACTATGGACTGGACTCTCACTATTATGTTAGATCCACTATGGACTGGATTCTCTCACTATTATGTTAGATCCACTATGGACTGGACTCTCACTATTATGTTAGATCCACTATGGACTGGACTCTCACTATTATGTTGATGGACTGGACTCTCACACTATTATGTTAGATCCACTATGGACTGGACTCTCACTATTATGTTGAATCCACTATGGACTGGACTCTCACTATTATGTTAGATCCACTATGGACTGGACTTTCACACTATTATGTTAGATATACTATGGTCTGGACTCTCACTATTATGTTAGATCCACTATGGACTGGATTCTCACACTATTAACTAGATCCAATATGCACTGGACTCTCACACTATTATGTTAGATCCACTATGGACTGGACTCTCACACTATTATGTTAGATCCACTATGGACTGGACTCTCACACTATTATGTTAGATCCACTATGGACTGGACTCTCACACTATTATGTTAGATCCACTATGGACTGGACTCTCACACTATTATGTTAGATCCACTATGGACTGGATTCTCACACTATTATGTTAGATCCACTATGGACTGGCCTCTCACACTATTATGTTAGATCCACTATGGACTGGACTCTCACACTATTATGTTAGATCCACTATGGACTGGACTCTCACACTATTATGTTAGATCCACTATGGACTGGCCTCTCACACTATTATGTTAGATCCACTATGGACTGGACTCTCTCACTATTATGTTAGATCCACTATGGACTGGACTCTCACTATTATGTTAGATCCACTATGGACTGGACTCTCACTATTATGTTAGATCCACTATGGACTGGACTCTCACACTATTATGTTAGATCCACTATGGACTGGACTCTCACACTATTATGTTAGATCCACTATGGACTGGACTCTCACACTATTATGTTAGATCCACTATGGACTGGACTCTCACTATTATGTTAGATCCACTATGGACTGAATTCTCACACTATTAACTAGATCCACTATGGACTGGACTCTCACTATTATGTTAGATCCACTATGGACTGGATTCTCTCACTATTATGTTAGATCCACTATGGACTGGACTCTCACTATTATGTTAGATCCACTATGGACTGGACTCTCACTATTATGTTGATGGACTGGACTCTCACACTATTATGTTAGATCCACTATGGACTGGACTCTCACTATTATGTTGAATCCACTATGGACTGGACTCTCACTATTATGTTAGATCCACTATGGACTGGACTTTCACACTATTATGTTAGATATACTATGGTCTGGACTCTCACTATTATATTAGATCCACTATGGACTGGATTCTCACACTATTAACTAGATCCAATATGCACTGGACTCTCACACTATTATGTTAGATCCACTATGGACTGGACTCTCACACTATTATGTTAGATCCACTATGGACTGGACTCTCACACTATTATGTTAGATCCACTATGGACTGGACTCTCACACTATTATGTTAGATCCACTATGGACTGGACTCTCACACTATTATGTTAGATCCACTATGGACTGGCCTCTCCCACTGTTATGTTAGATCCACTATGGACTGGACTCACACTATTATGTTAGATCCACTATGGACTGGACTCTCACTATTATGTTACATCCACTGTGGACTGGACTCTCTCACTATTATGTTAGATCTACTATGGACTGGACTCTTACACTATTATGTTAGATCCACTATGGACTGGCCTCTCACACTATTATGTTAGATCCACTATGGACTGGACTCTCACACTATTATGTTAGATCCACTATGGACTGGACTCTCACACTAGTATGTTAGATCCACTATGGACTGGACTCTCACTATTATGTTAGATCCACTATGGACTGGATTCTCACACTATTATGTTAGATCCACTATGGACTGGACTCTCACTATTATGTTAGATCCACTATGGACTGGACTCTCACACTAGTATGTTAGATCCACTATGGACTGGACTCTCACTATTATGTTAGATCCACTATGGACTGGACTCTCACACTATTATGTTAGATCCACTATGGACTGGACTCTCACTATTATGTTTGATCCACTATGGACTGGACTTTCACTATATTATGTTAGATCCACTATGGACTGGACTCTCACTATTATGTTAGATCCACTATGGACTGGACTCTCACTATTATGTTAGATCCACTATGGACTGGACTCTCACTATTATGTTAGATCCACTATGGACTGGACTCTCACACTATTATGTTAGATCCACTATGGACTGGACTCTCACACTATTATGTTAGATCCACTATGGACTGGACTCTCACTATTATGTTAGATCCACTATGGACTGGACTGTCACTATTATGTTAGATCCACTATGGACTGGACTCTCACTATTATGTTAGATCCACTATGGACTGGACTCTCACTATTATGTTAGATCCACTATGGACTGTACTTTCACACTATTATGTTAGATCTACTATGGACTGGACTCTCACACTATTATTTTAGATCCACTATGGACTGGACTCTCACACTATTATGTTAGATCCACTATGGACTGGACTCTCACTATTATGTTAGATCCACTATGGACTGGACTCTCTCACTATTATGTTAGATCCACTATGGACTGGACTCTCACTATATTATGTTAGATCCACTATGGACTGGACTCTCACACTACTATGTTAGATCCACTATGGACCGGACTCTCAAACTATTATGTTAGATCCACTATGGACTGGACTCTCACTATTATGTTAGATCCACTATGGACTGGACTCTCACTATTATGTTAGATCCACTATGGACTGGACTCTCACACTATTATGATAGATCCACTATGGACTGGACTTTCACTATATTATGTTAGATCCACTATGGACTGGACTCTCACACTATTATGTTAGATCCACTATGGACTGGACTCTCTCTATTATGTTAGATCCACTATGGACTGGACTCTCACACTATTATGTTATATCCACTATGGACTGGACTCTCTCTATTATGTTAGATCCACTATGGACTGGACTCTCACACTATTATGTTAGATCCACTATGGACTGGACTCTCACTGTTATGTTAGATCCACTATGGACTGGACTCTCACTATTATGTTAAATCCACTATGGACTGGACTCTCACACTATTATGTTAGATCCACTATGGACTGGACTCTCACTATTATGTTAGATCCACAATGGACTGGACTCTCACTATTATGTTGGATCCACTATGGACTGGACTCTCACACTATTATGTTAGATCCACTATGGACTAGACTCTCACACTATTATGTTAGATCCACTATGGACTGGACTCTCACACTATTATGTTAGATCCACTATGGACTGGCCTCTCACACTATTATGTTAGATCCACTATGGACTGGACTCTCACACTATTATGTTAGATCCACTATGGACTGGACTCTCACAATATTATGTTAGATCCACTATGGACTGGACTCTCACTATTATGTTAGATCCACTATGGACTGGACTCTCACTATTATGTTGGATCCACTATGGACTGGACTCTCACACTATTATGTTAGATCCACTATGGACTGTACTCTCACTATTATGTTAGATCCACTATGGACTGTACTCTCACTATTATGTTAGATCCACTATGGACTGGACTCTCACTATTATGTTAGATCCACTATGGACTGGACACTCACACTATTATGTTAGATCCACTATGGACTGGACTCTCACTATTATGTTAGATCCACTATGGACTGGACTTTCACACTATTATGTTAGATCCACTATGGACTGGACTCTCACACTATTATGTTAGATCCACTACGGACTGGACTCTCACACTATTATGTTAGATCCACTATGGACTGGAATCTCACACTATTATGTTAGATCCACTATGGACTGGACTCTCACTATTATGTTGGATCCACTATGGACTGGACTCTCACTATTATGTTAGATCCACTATGGACTGGACTCTCACTATTATGTTAGATCCACTATGGACTGGACTCTCACACTATTATGTTGGATCCACTATGGACTGGACTCTCACACTATTATGTTAGATCCACTATGGACTGGACTCTCACACTATTATGTTAGATCCACTACGGACTGGACTCTCACACTGTTATGTTAGATCCATTATGGACTGGACTCTCACTATTATGTTAGATCCACTATGGACTGGACTTTCACAATATTATGCAAGACCCACTCGACGT
This sequence comes from Nerophis lumbriciformis, assembly GCF_033978685.3. Taxonomy (NCBI): domain Eukaryota; kingdom Metazoa; phylum Chordata; class Actinopteri; order Syngnathiformes; family Syngnathidae; genus Nerophis; species Nerophis lumbriciformis. The sequence continues at coordinate 38,209,776 of NC_084573.2, forward strand.
CCATTGCATCCGGTCTCCCCTATAGGGGGGTTACCCACATCTGCGGTCCTCTCCAAGGTGTCTCATAGTCATTCACATTGACATCCCACTGGGTTGTGAGTTTTTCCTTGCCCTTTTGTGGGCTCTGAACCGAGGATGTCGTCGTGGCTTGCGCAGCCCTTTGAGACACTTGTGATTTAGGGCTATATAAATAAACATTGATTGATTGATAGTTTGGCCTTGTAGAGTCATACCAAAGACTATAGAAATGGGAGCCATTACCTCCCTGCTTGGTACTCAGCATCAAGGGGTGGAATTGGGGGTTAAATCACCAAAAATGATTCCCAGGCGCTCCCATCACCTCCCAGGGGGTGGAACAATGGGATGGGTCAAATGCAGAGGGTAATTTTCACCACACCTAGTCTGTGTGTGACAATCATTGGTACTTTAACTTCAACAAAGAACATCCCGGAACATACCTGCCACTGTACGATGTAGATCCTTCAGGACCCAGGAGCAGGCAGTCCGGAGCAGCGAGGTATACGAAACTGTCCGTGCACAAAAAGTCTCCCTCCTCCGGTTTATAGGGCACCAGGTGAGAAGTCTTGGCGTCCGGTTCCAGGATGGTCTTCTTGTTGTCAAAGTGTTGGCGCAGGATCTCTTGGGTAGGAAACCCCGTCACCGTGGGGAGCTCACCGTGTGGTCTTTCGGACACGGCGAGGTAAACAAAGTTATCCGGTTGGACGAAGGGATCAATGTCCCCACAGTCCAGTCCTGAGCTTCGGAAGGGCTTGTGGTACTGATCCAGAAGGTGTTTTATTGGCTGCCTGGAGGGAGACGGAGGAAGAAGCGGGTCATCTGCCAAGATGCTCACCTTTCTGCTCGGCCTGTGAGAAACACTCCCGACCGTGTCCAGCGTGGCCTGGTAAGTCGAAACCGTTTTACCATCCCTCCACCCGTTCCCATCCCCTCCCGTACCACGGGCATCCCCTTCCCTTTCAGGGTTCGTTTGGAGGTCTTCCTGCGCGGAGGTGTCGAGGAGCGAGGGGTAGCACCATTGGAGCTCAGCGCTTTCCTCCCTGCCCCATTCCTTCAAATTGACTTCGTCCCCGTCCTTCTCCAGGGACGTGCTGCTGCCGCCGAGGTCGGAGCCGCTGATTGGCTGGTCGCTGTCGGAGCCGCCTTCGTCCTGGCTCTGATTGGACGACAGAAAAATGCCACTGGAGTCAGATTCCAGAGTTAGGTTGGAGTCTGGAGAGCTGTCCTCTTTATTGGGGCTGGAAGAGAGGAAACATTGCTTAATGCTTTGCTTTGACGTTTGTGCTGACCTACTTTTTTGGATCCAAGCCCGTCAATAGTTTCTGTAACGCTGCTTGGTCCTTTCATGAACCCAGAATTGTGGATTCGATTTGAAAGTAATTGGTAGCTTAATTCATTTTTACTGTAGACTTATGTCAGTCAGAAGCACACTTTGAACTCTCCAACTAGGGTCATGTACATAAAACTGGATGGACGCGGGGGCCACTTTTATACATCTTGTACAAAAAGCCAAAAGCAGTGAAGTTGTCAGGTTGTGTAAATGGTAAATAAAAAGAGAATACAACAAATCCTTTTCAACTTATATTCAATTGAATAGACTGCAAAGCAAACTTGCCAACCAGACTCCCGAAATTCTGCGCCTCTCCCGAAAACCTCCCGGGACATATTTTCTCCCGAAATTCAGGCGGAGCTGGAGGCCACGCCCCCTCCAGCTCCAATGCGGACCTGAGCGACGTGTTTTCCTCTACCGTAAAGCAGTCCGTCTGCCGTAAACAGCAATGTTGTGACACTCTTAAACGGGACGATACTGCCATCTAGTGCATTTCACACAGCAATGCATCATCAGAGAGGGTGTTCAGCATGGTTTCGAAAAACAGTGACGGAGAATAGAACAAGGATGGACAATTCAACCCTTAACTCAACAATGAGTAGATGAGTGTTATGTGTGTGTATAAGTGTAAATAAATGAACACTGAAATTCAAGTATTTCTCTTATTTTTATTTATATAATAAAAGAAATATATATTTATAGCTAGAATTCACTGAAAGTCAATTATTTCCTATATATATATATATATATATATATATATATATATATATATATATATATATATATATATATAAATGTGTGGGGGAAAAATCACAAGACTATTTCATCTGTACAGGCCTGTTTCATGAGGGGGGGTTCCCTCAATCATCAGGAGATTTTAATATATATAATATATATATATAATATATATATATATATATACATATATATATATATATATATATATATATATATATATATATATATATATATAGGAAATAATTGACTTGGTGAATTCTAGCTGTAAATATACTCCTCCCCTCTTATCCACGCCCCCAACCACGCCTCGCCCCCCGCCCTAACACCCCACCCCCCGAAATCGGAGGTCTCAAGGTTGGCAAGTATGCTGCAAAGACAAGATACTTAACGCTCACACTGAGAAACCGCACACTTTTACTATGAAGCCACGCTGTTGAAACACGTGGCTTGGCATTGTCTTGCTGAAATAAGCAGGGGCGTCCATGGTAACGTTGCTTGGATGGCAACATATGTTGCTCCAAAACGTGTACAGTATTTTCCGCACTATAAGGCGCACCTAAAAACCACAAATTTTCTCAAAAACTGACAGTGCGCCTTATAACCCGGTGCGCTTTATATATGGATTAATATTAAGATTCATTTTCATAAAGTTTCGGTCTCGTAACTACGGTAAACAGCCGCCATCTTTTTTCCCCGTAGAAGAGGAAGTGCTTCTTCTTCTACGCAAGCAACCGCCAAGGTAAGCACCCGCCCCCATAGAACAGGAAGCGCTTCTTCTTCTACTGTAAGCAACCACCCGCCCGCGTAGAAGAAGAAGAAGCGCGCGGATATTACCGTACGTTTCATTTCCTTTGTGTGTTTACATCTGTAAAGACCACAAAATGGCTCCTACTAAGCGACAGGGATCCGGTTCATGAAAAGACGCAATCTCTCCATCCGCACACGGATTACTATTTCACAGCAACTGCCTAAAGACTTTCAAGAAAAGCTGGCTATTTCCGTGCATATTGTAAAAACAAGATAGCTGAAAAAAAGATCCGGCCAGAGAACATTATCAACATGGACGAGGTTCCACTGACTTTTGATATTCCTGTGAACCGCACTGTGGATACAACGGGAGCACGTACGGTGAATATTTGCACCACAGGGAATGAGAAGTCATCCTTCACTGTGGTTCTAGCTTGCCATGCTAATGGCCAGAAACTTCCACCCATGGTGATATTCAAAAGGAAGACCTTGCCAAAAGAGACCTTTCCAGCCGGCGTCATCATAAAAGCTAACTCGAAGGGATGGATGGATGAAGAAAAGATGAGCGAGTGGTTAAGGTAAGTTTACGCGAAGAGGCCGGGTGGCTTTTTTCACGCAGCTCCGTCCATGTTGATATACGACTCCATGCGCGCCCACATCACGCTGGTTTTTAATATATTATTAAAGTTTGACTGACCTATCTGACTGTTTTTTTGACATTCCTTTAGCGCAGTTAGATGCGGCTTATAACACGGGGCGGCTTATAGGTGGACAAAGTTTTGAAATATGCCGTTCATTGAAGGCGCGGCTTATAACCCAGGGCGGCTTATGGTGCGGAAAATACGGTAAGTTACCCATGCCTTGGCCACTAATACACCCCCATACCATCACAAATGTTGCCTTTTTACACTTTGACCCTAGAACAGTCCGGATTGGTTCTTTCCCTCTTTGGTCCGGAGGACACGGCGTCCACAGTTTCCAAAAAAACAATTTGAAATGTGGACTCGTCAAACCACAGAACACTTTTCCACTTTGCATCAGTCCATCTTAGATGAGCTTGGTGGCGTTCCCGGGTGTTGTTGATAAATGGCTATGGCTTTGCATAGTAGAGTTTTAACTTGCACTTTACAGATGTAGCGACCAACTGCAGTTACTGACAGTGATTTTCTGAAGTGTTCCTGAGCCCATGTGGTGATATCCTTTACACACTGATGTGGCTTTTTGATGCGGTGCCGCCTGAGGGATCCAAGGTGTGTAATATCATGGCTCACGTGCAGTGATTTCTCCAGATTCTCTGAACCTTTTGATGATATTACGGAGCGTAGATGGTGAAATCCCTAAATTCCTTGCAATAGCTGGTTGAGAAATGTTGTTCTTAAACAATTTGCTCAGGCATTTGTCGCCCCGTCCTTGTTTGTGAACGACTGAGCATTTCATGGAAGCTGCTTTTATACCCAATCATGGCACCCACCTGTTCCCAATTAGCCTGTTCACCTGTGGGATGTTCCAAATAAGTCTTTGACGAGCATTCCTCAACTTTCTCACTCTTTTTTGCCACTTGTGCCAGCTTTTTTGAAACATCTTGCAGACATCAAATTCCAAATGAGCTAATATTTGCAAAAAAATAACAACGTTTACCAGATCGAACGTTAAATATCTTGTCTTTGCAGTCTATTCAATTGAATATAAGTTGAAAAGAATTTGTTGTATTCTCTTTTTACAGAGGAGCATGTTGGGCAGCGCACACACACAGAGTACTTACAAGTAGACAGAAAAGGGAGAATGGACGCATTTTGGTGTAAAAAGTAAAGATAAAGGCGAAGTTATAACACTGAAACACCCTCAGGAAGAGCTGCTTTAAGACATGCGGCTAACATCCATCCGCAGTGTTTAAGCTACTTCTAAATCACTAATCCTGGCCTCCTTAGGGACAAATAAAGTACATTTCTTACAAGTAGCATTATCACTGGAGGACGAGGAATAGCTAAACATGCTTCACTACACACCGTAGGAGGATACAATAGCTCACCGCCGTCACAATGTAAACAAATGCAGTGGATCTACACCTGACATCCACTGTAATGATACCAAGTACAGGAGTGTATCTAGTCGACACTACTATGATTACATTGTTATTTTTTATCGTCAAATTCATATTATGTTTATAAAGTCAGGAAATACGTCCCTGGACACATGAGGACTTTGAATATGACCAATGTGTGATCCTGCAACTACTTGGTATCGGATCGATACCTAAATGTGTGGTATCATCCAAAACTAATGTAAAGTATCAAAGAAGAGAAGAATAAGTGATTATTACATTTTAACAGAAGTGTAGATAGAACATGTTAAAACAGAAAATAAGCAGATATTAACAGTAAATGAACAAGTAGATTAATACTCAATTTTTTTACAGTTTGTCCCTCATAATGTGTACAAAATAGTAGGTGTATAAATGACACAATATGTACTAATTAGGAGTCTTTGTTTGTTTACTTACTACTAAAAGACAAGTTGTCTAGTATGTTCACTATTTTATTTAAGGACTAAATGACAATAATAAACATATATCCATCCATCCATCTTCTTCCGCTTATCCGAGGTCGGGTCGCGGGGGCAGCAGCCTAAGCAGGGAAGCCCAGACTTCCCTCTCCCCAGCCACTTCGTCCAGCTCTTCCTGTGGGACCCCGAGGCGTTCCCAGGCCAGCCGGGAGACATAGTCTTCCCAACGTGTCCTGGGTCTTCCCCGCGGCCTCCTACCGGTCGGACGTGCCCTAAACACCTCCCTAGGGAGGCGTTCGGGTGGCATCCTGACCAGATGCCCGAACCACCTCATCTGGCTCCTCTCCATGTGGAGGAGCAGCGGCTTTACTTTGAGCTCCCCCCGGATGGCAGAGATTCTCACCCTATCTCTAAGGGAGAGCCCCGCCACCCGGCGGAGGAAACTCATTTGGGCCGCTTGTACCCGTGATCTTGTCCTTTCGGTCATAACCCAAAGCTCATGACCATAGGTGAGGATGGGAACGTAGATCGACCGGTAAATTGAGAGCTTTGCCTTCCGGCTCAGCTCCTTCTTCACCACAACGGATCGATACAGCGTCCGCATTACTGAAGACGCCGCACCGAGCCGCCTGTCGATCTCACGATCCACTCTTCCCTCACTCGTGAACAAGACTCCGAGGTACTTGAACTCCTCCACTTGGGGCAAGATCTCCTCCCCAACCCCGGAGATGGCACTCCACCCTTTTCCGGGCGAGAACCATGGACTCGGACTTGGAGGTGCTGATAATAAACATATGTTTCATCATTTTTTGTTCAATTAAAGACAATAAGGATGTTTTTTGTCGTCCCCTTTATTTAGAAAAGTATCGAAAAGTATCGAAACGCATTTGGTATCGGTACCAAAATATTGGTATCGGGACAACCCTAGTCCTGTGTAAACAAAACTTTCACACACTGGCACTGACCTTGTGCCAACAGTCAAAGTCCCAGTGGAAGAAGTAGTTGACCATCCCACGGGGTCTTTGTCTGCGTCGGTGGCAGGTAAAGGGACTTTGGAGCTGAGCTCCAGATTGACCAGGAACCTGCTCCCCACACCTGAATAACAGCAGAAACACGTGTTACACATGTTAAACTGTGGTCAACCACAATATAGCACTAAAATGTAGGTCATAAAGATACCAAATGAAACAAAACCTGTTTACCTACCTGGTAAAAGAGCCCCTTTCTCTCTTTGCGGCCCAGGGTGTGTTTGGTAGGTGTCAGCGTGTTCCTTTTGAGACTCCACCTGTGTTTGGTACAAATCTGGGCTGTCTCTGTGGGTCTGAGACAGGTCCAGGTGCTCCAAGTCGGTATCCAGCTCTCTCGCTCTGCGCTCTAACTCTGTCAAGCTGAGCTCAGAGGCTGCAGAGGAGGGCGGGTGGGAGCCTCCGAAGCCCACCGGGGGCCGGAGAAGAGGCCAGCGTTGAAGGGAACCTGATAAGGAATCTGTATCGCCTCCTGCCGCTCCTCCTTTATCCCAGCCGTCATCCCATAATGTGTTGACCATCTCGAGTACGGAATCCCAGTTCCCCATCCCCTGTTCTTCTCCAAAAGTATCTCTGTCACTTACGTCCACCACACATTCTTCTTTCTTTAACTCCACCGTGACTTCCACTGATCTTTGGCCCTGTTGCTTTTGTGGTCTATCTTGAATATTTCCGGTTTCGGTCTCCTCATTAATCGTTAAATGACGCCTTTCTTCTATGACTGCCCTTTCTGAGACTTTTTCTTCCGAGTTTACTTTGATTGTGTCTTGTTCGATTTCTTTGAAAGTAGCCTTGTCCTTGGTTTTATCATGAATCTTATCATGTTCACCAATCCGCTCTGTCCCTCTCTTCTCCTCATCATTGCTTTCCTTTGTGGTCTCTCCTTGTTTTTCTTTGCTCCGGGATCTCTTAGGTTCGTCCTGGTCTCTGTAGACCCTCCAGTGCTCCAAGTTCTGCTCCTTCAAGGAGGCTCTTCCTACTAAACCTGCGCCCTGTACTTGTTCTTGATGAGACGGCTCTTTCAGCGAGAATCGGCCTGTAAAAATGGCGAGATCTGTAGTAAGCGGGTTTTCCGAGTGGTGACCTGGACGGGAATGAAGGTGAGCGTGCGGGCGGCGTTTCTCCAAGGCAGATATAACCGAGGGAAGTGGGGGTAGTATTGGGAGGTTATGGATTGCACCACCCTGCCGAACTGTCCTCTTTCTGACCATGATGCGACGAGGCCAGGTGGACTCAATGCCTTCAGCAGGGCTTGTTGACTCTAGGTCTGCAAGGCCTTTTCTAAGTCTTGGGCTAAGCACCCCGGGTCTCAGCCCAGTGGCTGTACCAGGTCGAGTCCTGGAATTGGATTTAGATGATTTGGACTTCTGGCTTTTGGATCCCTTTCCAACATGGCCAGATATTTTTTTGGAGATATCTACGGGGCTTTTCTGAGCTTGCTCTGCTGGGACAGTTTCATCCCCAACCTCAACATTTACCTGAGTTGTATTTTTGCTTCTGTGTTCTTCATTTGCAGTCTCCATGTTACTCTCATCCTCCTTCTCCTGAATTATCCCAATGTCTAAGACTGTCTCAGGCTCATGTGAAGTCGCAACTTTGAACTCAAGTTGAGGTTCCAATGTTGAGGGGACTGAACTAAACTCGTTATGCCCTTGAACTATTCCCCCAGCTTCTGTTCGAGCAATATTTTCCAGCCTTGAACTGTTATTAGTTTCAGGCCCTGTTTTAATCTCTTGCTTCATTTTAAAATCAGACCCAGTTCCATGAACATTTGTATCTCCAGGAACAACTCTATCTTCATAAAAAGTTGATGGTACAGCCTCAGCAATAGGTTCTTGTCTAGCGACACCTCTGAAGAGTTTTTCCCCACACCTTGACCCTCCCCGTTGTCCTTCTCTGTTGGCATTTTTTGACACATTTTCTACCTGCACTCCACATTCTACTTTCCCTTCCAAATCCCTTCTTTCAGCTCTTGTCTTTACCTGTGAGCCCATTCTTTTTTCAGACCCCTTTTTAATGCCGCCTTTGTTTCCGTTTTCATAGTTGCTCCAATTTCCGTTATTCTTTCCTTGCATACAAATCATAATGTCAGCCTCAGACATGCTTTCACCCCCACTGACCGTTCTTGTTCCACAGCCAGGTTTGCCGTCAACAAACCCTAGGCCCATATTCCCATTGTCACTTTTAGAATCAGAGCCTACCTTTGACCCAGCCCTATTCCTACCCACTGCACCAGTACCCATTCTCGGGGCAGCACTTGGTGAGGGTGAAGGCTGAGAGAGCAACAGAGGTGTTGTGTCCAAAACCTGATCGGATTCTAAAAAGACAGCATCTCTTTCAGAAGGAACTTGCCGGCCGTACCCGAAGGTCCCAAAAGTTGATGTGTCCCTCCTCTCCCTTTCTCTTGCCCGCTCCCTTTCCAACCTTCCCCTTTCTCTCTCTCTTTCCCACTCTCGCTGTGCCCACCCTCTCTCCATCTCCCTCTCTCGCTCCCTTTCCCACTCCCGCTCTCGCTCACTACGACCCCATCCACCTTGCTCTCTCAGGTCCAGCTCAAGGTCATGAGCTGACAGTTGGACCAGTGGGGCTCGGTAAGGGGAACGTCTAAGCTCATGGGGTGGGGACATTCTTAGGCTCTGTGTTTGGGAGTAATGTCTGGATTGAAGGACATGTGGAGGTGAACAGCGCAAACTCTGGGATTGACTCGGGCGAGGTTTGGCGGGTGAGAAAAAGACAGGAGTATGGTAGCCAGAGGAGAGAGGTGACCCAGAGAACGGCGATATCAGGGGTGATGTCAGTGCGGAGGAGTGGCCTCCAGCATGTGAATAGTGGGCTGGGTTCAAATATCCTCCTCCTTGGTCCATCATTTCATTTGTAGTGATGTCCAAACACTCCAGGTGTTTCGGAGGAGTGAGAACTTTCCAGGAGTGGCGGCCATCTCTGCTCTTTGTGCTGTCCCCATGGTGATGGTGATAGTGATGGGAGTGCTTCTTCGATGACGAGGATGATGATGCCACTCCTGGCGCTGAGAATGATGAGACAGCTGGAGAAACTGAACGGTTGAAGTGTCCAGGTGAAGGGCAGCCCCCACCACCTGTATCTTGAGCTCCAAGTTTCAGTGAATCAAAGATGGCCCTTTCATCCAGACGGCGGACAAAGGAAGGGTTAGGAGTTAGAGAGCATGGCTGAGAATCAAACATCTCAGCTGGGGATCTGCTGACCCTCAGGGAGCCACTGGCAGAGTAAAAACTCCCTTCACCCCCAACATCGCGCCTTGTGGACCCTCCTGGGTGGTGGTGATGGTGGTGGCTGTCTATTTGTTGATTAATGCACATGGTGTCATAGATGGAACGCTGTGGTACGTAGCCATCACCGTATCCCCCTTCCATGATGCCATCTCGCCCTCTCACTCCTCTTTCCCCAACTCCGTGTTTCTCCAGGCAACAGGAGCTCTTCCGGAAACAGCCTGGCCGGCTCAGTGGTTTGCCCATGTTTTGTTGGATGGCTGACAGTGGGAAGGGTGGATGGGAGACACGTGGGAAGTTTGAAGGGTCAATCGTGAAGTCGTTTGTGTATTTAGATTTGAAGAAGTTTTGCAGTAGCTATAAAAGCTATATAAGATCGAAAGGGTGTACTCTTTAAAAACAAGCTTTCAAAATATTTTCAGATAATGGAGGATATCCATCCATTTTCTACCGCTTGTCCCTCTCGGGGTATACAAGGAAATTCTTGTCCACTTTCTAGGTCCAAAAGATGTGTATTGCCTTACATGTTCTTGAAATGAGCTGATTTATATTTTTGACTATTCTGACCGCCTGATTAGAGCCGGTTGAGGTTTTTTTCAATGTTTGGAAGGCAGGCACAGAGCACACAGTGGATGGAAGACTGGCTTATCTTCTGTTTGTTGATGAGGAACATCCATCTGTGGAAAACAAATCATTGAAAGTGTCACTTCAGAGCGTACATAACATACAAGATACACAGTATATGAGGGACATCAGAAAATATGAAGTCATTATTGACATATATTCATGTGACTGAAAGGCGGCTTTCCTTGTTTTATACATAAAAAGTGTTGGTTCTTTTCCAAAGAGTATAGTTTCATTTTTTCAGACGCAAAATTGGATGTTGCCTTAATAACTAATCCCCTTCGGTTTTGTAGATTTTGTAAAGTGTACATTGTATATGATCAGCAATGACGAGGACATTTGAAGTCAAAGATGTCATGTCTGTGATCATGTTTTGTTTAGTTATGTTTTGCTTGGTTTTTGGATTTTTGCTCAACCAGTCTACATGTGCTTTGTGGACAAGGAGAAGGCATTCGACCGTGTACCCCGGGAAGTCCTGTGGGGAGTGCTCAGAGAGTATGGGGTAACGGACTGTCTTATTGTGGCGGTTTGCTCCCTGTATAATCAGTGTCAGAGCTTGGTCCGCATTGCCGGCAGTAAGTCGGACCCGTTTCCAGTGAGGGTTGGACTCCGCCAGGGCTGCCCTTTGTCACCCATTCTGTTCATAACCTTTATGGACAGAATTTCTAGGCGCAGTCAAGGCATTGAGGGTATCTGGTTTGGTGGCTGCAGGATTAGGTCTCTGCTTTTTGCAGATGATGTGGTCCTGATGGCTTCATCTGGCCAAGATCTTCAGCTCTCACTAGATCGGTTCGCAGCCGAGTGTGAAGGGACTGGGATGGAAATCAGCACCAAGTGGAGGAGTTCAAGTACCTCGGAGTCTTGTTCACGAGTGAGGGAAGAGTGGATCGTGAGATCGACAGGCGGATCGGTGCGGCGTCTTCAGTAATGCGGACGCTGTATCGATCCGTTGTGGTGAAGAAGGAGCTGAGCCAGAAGGCAAAGCTCTCGATTTACTGGTCGATCTACGTTCCCAACCTCGCCTATGGTCATGAGCTTTGGGTCATGACCGAAAGGACAAGCTCACGGGTACAAGCGGCCGAAATGAGTTTCCTCCGCCGGGTGGCGGGGCTCTCTCTTAGAGATAGGGTGAGAAGCTCTGTCATCCGAGGGGAGCTCAAAGTAAAGTTGCTGCTCCTCCACATGGAGAGGAGCCAGATGAGGTGGTTCGGGCATCTGGTCAGGATACCACCCGAACGCCTCCCTCGAGAGGTGTTTCGGGCACGTCCGACCGGTAGGAGGCCACGGGGAAGACCCAGGACACGTTGGGAAGACTATGTCTCCCGGCTGGCCTGGGAACGCCTCGGGATCCCCCGGGAAGAGCTGGACGAAGTGGCTGGGGAGAGGGAAGTCTGGGCTTCCCTGCTTAAGCTGCTGCCCCCGCGACCCGACCTCGGATAAGCGGAAGAAGATGGATGGATGGATGGATGGTTTTTGGACACTTTTTAGTTCTTGTCTTCACTCCCTTTGTCACCATAGTAACCATTAGTTTGAGTCACGCACCTGTTTTCACTAATCATGTCGGTATTATTTAAGCTTTCAGTAGCCAGGCAGTCTGTCTGGCGACATTAACTCTGATACCTCCATGATTACGCGTCCATGCCATAGTTCTATGATCTTTCCATGCTTGACCAAGTAAGTTTTGTTTCATGTCCATAGTCTGTTTATGCGTTAATTTTGTTCATAGCCAAGTTTGTGCTTCCGCCCTTGGGCGCGCTTTTTGTTTGCTCCCTTTTTTTTTGTAGTTTGTTAGTGTTAAAATAAATATGTATCTACCTTCACGCCATGTCCAGTCCAACTTTACTAGCATCTCGGGAAAACAAACATCCCATAGACCACGTTATGACAAAAGACAAAGTCACAGTGAGGGAAATAAGTATTTGATCCATATGTGATTCTGTAAACTGATCCTAGAACCGTCTCAAATTGTTACGTTAGGATGATCTTATTTGAAAAAGACAGATTGGTCGGGAAAAAATTTATTAAGTAAAGGGTATAAGGCTGGCTTGAGCAATTATTTTGACTCGGGGGTGCAAATTTAGAGGAAAAAAAATGTGTCTAGGGGCCGGTATATCTGATTTTTGGGAACACTAACACAAAACCTCACAATAATGTCTCATGGAATGCTAAAAACGTTATCAGAATCAGAATCAGAATCAGCTTTATTGTCATTACACAGGGTAACGAGATTGAGGCCATTCCATACAGTGCGATGTGTGCATGCTAGAAAAACAATGTGCAAATATATACAAATATAAAAAATATAGAAGTGCAATGAATATAGGGTGAAATGAATATATACATGAAAATAACAGGGTGGTTGGTGGAAAGGGTTATTGCACCAAAGAGAAGGCAGTTATGAGGTACAATGGGGCAGTCCGTTCAGGATGGTTATGGCCCTGGGGAAGAAGCTGTTCTTTAGCCTGTTTGTTTTGGTTTTAATGCACCTGTAGCGCTTCCCAGAGGGCAGCAGGTGGAACAGGTCAGAGCCAGGGTGGGTGCTGTCCTTGATGATGGCACTGGCTCTGTTGAGGCAGCGGGAGGTGTAGATGTCCGTCAGAGAGGGGAGAGGGCGGCCGATGATCTTCTGAGCCGTCTTGACCACTCTTTGCAGCCTCTCCCTGTCTGCTGCACTGCAGCTGCCGTACCATACCGTAATACAGTAGGTCAGCAGGCTCTCGATGGACGAGCGGTAGAAGGTCAGCAGCAGGTCAGGCTTCAGGTTGTACTTCCCGAGGACTCTCAGGAAGTGTAGCCGCTGCTGAGCCTTCTTGATGATTGATGTGGTGTTGACTGTCCAGGAAAAGTCATTAGAGATGTGGACTCCAAGGTACCTGAAGGTGTGGACCCTCTCTACACGCTCGCCGTTGATGTAGAGGGGGACAGGGTCGGTGCTGCTCCTCCTGAAGTCGACGATGATCTCTCTGGTCTTGCTGGTGTTGAGAGCGAGGTTGTTCTCCGAAGACCAGGCCGTCAGCTTCAGGACCTCTTCCCTGTAGACAGCCTCGTCACCCCTGGAGATGAGCCCGACCACTGTGGTATCGTCAGCGAACTTGACGGTAAGGTTGTCACTGTGGGCCGGACTGCAGTCATGGGTGTAAAGGCAGTAGAGGAGGGGGCTCAGCACACAGCCCTGTGGGGAGCCGATGCTCAGCGTGCGGGAGGATGAGAGGTGCGGGCCAAGTCTCACATTCTGGGGTCGGTCCGTTAGGAAGTCCCTTATCCAGGCGTTTGTGAGAGGGGGGAGGCCAAGAGTGTCCAGTTTATTGCAGAGTCTGTCCGGGATTATTGTATTGAAGGCAGAGCTATAATCCACAGAGAGCATCCGGACGTAGCTCTGCTGCTGCTCCAGGTGGTTCAGAGCAGAGTGGAGAGCAACAGCGATGGCGTCCTCTGTGGACCTGTTCGCCCGGTATGCGAACTGGTGGGGGTCGAAGTCTGGAGGGATATGGTCCTTGATGTGCTGGAGAACAAGTCGCTCGAAGCATGACAGACCTGGAATTTTACAATTTTCTATGAAAGATAAAACGCTGAATACTGACAACATATGAATGTCACACCCCCTCTACGTCGACATATTTTACGATCAAGTGAAACGCAACAAAAATGCAACAAACACAGCCAAATATGAACGTGAAGGGTAAAATAAAACCCACCTACAATCTGATATATCTGATACATCACTAAGCTTTAGAACTTTGTTGGCAAAATCTCCTTCCATGTCTGTCCCTGACACCTACATTTCAGGCTCTGGAAACACTCTGTGGAAACGCTCCCCACCCACATCTCTGGTGCCTCGTCTGAGCTGCTGTGACTTACATTACCATAGTAACTAATACATTACCATAGTAACGAGTATATCATGCAAAAACACAGATTCCAACCATTGAAGTACTTAGTATAGTTCAGGGGTCGGCAACCTTTACCAGTCAAAGAGCCATTTTGACCAGTTTCACAAATTATCGAAAACAATGGGAGCCGCAAAATTTTTTTGAAATTTTTAAATGAAATAACACTGCATACAAAGTATTTTTTTTTTCTTTGTGCTATGTATAAACCAGGGATCTCAGACACGCTGCCCACACCTTTATATGGAATATAAATATAATATAAGCTGGTGCGTCACACGGGTTCAAAATGAATGCCGTTTGTCAGCGTCGTGCGTGCCATGATGAAACAGCATACAACACCCACTACAATCAGCGTGCCTGATTAGCCACGCGTTGTTTGAGACTTCCGCTTGCTCACGTAGGTGACAGCAAGGCATACTTGGTCAACAACCACACAGGCTACACTGACGGTGGCGGTATAAAAAAAACTTGAAGACTCTTACTAATAATGCGCCACACTGTGAACCCACACCAAACAAGAATGACAAACACATTTCGGGAGAACATCTGCACCGTAACACAACATGAACACAACAGGACAAATACCCAGAATCCCATGCAGCCCTAACTCTTCCGGGATACATTATACACCACCGCTACCAAACCCCGCCCACCTCAACCGACGCACAGAGAGAGGGGGGGTTGATGTGTGAGGGAGCAGGGTTGGGGTGGGGGCGGGGTTTGGTGGTAGCAGGGGTATATAATATAGCCCGGAAGAGTGGTATGTTGTCTATTACCATTGTTGCTATGTTGTCTATGACCATTGTTGGTATGTTGTCTATTACCATTATTGCTATGTTGTCTATTACCATTATTGGTATGTTGTCTATTACCATTGTTGGTATATTGTTGTTGTCTATATACCATAGTTGGTAAGTTGTCTATTACCATAGTTGGTATGTTGTCTATTACCATTATTGGTATGTTGTCTATTACCATTATTGGTATGTTGTCTATTACCATTGTTGGTATATTGTCTATTACCATTGTTGGTATATTGTCTATTACCAATATTGGTATGTTGTCTATATACCATAGTTGGTATGTTGTCTATTACCATTGTTGGTATATTGTCTATTACCATAGTTGGTATGTTGTCTATTACCATTGTTGCTATGTTGTCTATGACCATTATTGGTATGATGTCTATATACCATAGTTAGTATGTTGTCTATTACCATTGTTGGTATATTGTTGTTGTCTATATACCATAGTTGGTAAGTTGTCTATTACCATAGTTGGTCTGTTGTCTATTACCATTATTGGTAAATTGTCTATTACCATTATTTGTATGTTGTCTATATACCATAGTTGGTATGTTGTCGATTACCATTATTGGTATGTTGTCTATATACCATAGTTGGTATGTTGTCTATTACCATTGTTGGTATATTGTCTATTACCATTGTTAGTTTGTTGTCTATTACCATTGTTGGTATGTTGTCTATTACCATTATTGGTATATTGTCTATTACCATTGTTGGTATGTTGTCTATTATCATTGTTGGTATGTTGTCTATTACCATTGTTGATATGTTGTCCATGACCATTGTTGCTATATTGTCTATTACCATTGTTGGTATGTTGTCTATTACCATTATTGCTATGTTGTCTATTACCATTGTTGGTATGTTGTCTATTACCATAGTTGGTATGTTGTCTATTACCATAGTTGGTATGTTGTCTATTACCATTGTTGCTATGTTGTCTATGACCATTGTTGGTATATTGTCTATTACCATAGTTGGTATGTTGTCTATTACCATTGTTGCTATGTTGTCTATGACCATTGTT
Organism: Nerophis lumbriciformis; assembly: GCF_033978685.3. Taxonomy (NCBI): domain Eukaryota; kingdom Metazoa; phylum Chordata; class Actinopteri; order Syngnathiformes; family Syngnathidae; genus Nerophis; species Nerophis lumbriciformis. The sequence goes on from NC_084573.2 coordinate 38,225,728, forward strand.
GGTATATTGTCTATTACCATTGTTGGTATGTTGTCTATTACCATTGTTGGTATGTTGTCTATTACCATTATTGGTATGTTGTCTATATACCATAGTTGGTATGTTGTCTATTACCATTATTGCTATGTTGTCTATTACCATTATTGCTATGTTGTCTATTACCATTGTTGGTATGTTATCTATTACCATTGTTGTTATATTGTCTATTAACATTATTAGTATGATGTCTATATACCATAGTTAGTATGTTGTCTATTACCATTGTTGTTGTCTATACACCATAGTTGGTAATTTGTCTATTACCATTGTTGGTATATTGTCTATTACCATTGTTGGTATATTGTCTATTACCATTAATGGTAAATTGTCTATTACTATTATTTGTATGTTGTCTATATACCATAGTTGGTATGTTGTCTATTACCATTATTGGTATGTTGTCTATCACCATAGTTGGTATATTGTCTATTACCATTATTGGTATATTGTCTATTACCATTATTGGTATGTTGTCTATATACCATAGTTGGTATGTTGTCTATTACCATTGTTGCTATGTTGTCTATGACAATTGTTGGTATATTGTCTATTACCATAGTTGGTATGTTGTCTATTACCATTGTTGGTATATTGTCTATTACCATTGTTGGTATGTTGTCTATTACCATTATTGGTATGTTATCTATTACCATTATTGGTATGTTGTCTATTACCATTATTGGTATGTTGTCTATGACCATTGTTGGTATATTGTCTATAACCATTGTTGGTAGATTGTCTATCACCATTATTGCTATGTTGTCTATTACCATTGTTGGTATGTTGTCTATTATATATTTTATTAATTTATGTTATTATGTGTTGTCTACTTTGTACTTTTTTGTGTCATTGCATGAAATAAAAGAATAAATGAATGAATGAAAGTGAAATAATGAGGACCAGGATGATGTTTCCACATCCAAATATTGATCCTATCAACTTCAAAGATATAGTTTTAAGTTCTTTTCGATGTTTTTGTTTTTTCATCATTTTTTTTTTTTTACCGCATGTCCCTCTCGGGATTTCATGAAGCCCTGGAGCCTAATCCACCGGAGCGGAAGGCAGGGTCCACCACGTTGGTAATAGTGTTTTATTCCTGTACTGGATTTTGTTTACAGACCCAGAGAGTAAGTCCTTGGACAGACGGAGGCTTTCGAGGCAAAACTCCAAAGGATGAAAAGAGCCAAATTAGCTTTTGGGGGTTTTTTTTTTAGGTATTTTGCACTGCCAACTTTGTTTTGCTCACACAATTGTATGGAATGGAGAAGAATAAGTTGAGAATAGGTATACGTGTTTGTGCATCAGTAGGCAGCATGCGATGTCGGGGTACAAAACCCCAAAACCAATACACCCCCATACCATCACACATGCTGGCTTTTACACTTTGCGCCTAGAACAGTCCGGATGGTTCTTTTCCTCTTTGGTCCGGAGGACACGACGTCCACACTTTCCAAAAATAATTTTAAATGTGGACTCGTCAGACCACAGAACATTTTTCCACTTTGTATCAGTCCATCTTAGATGAGCTCGGGCCCGGGTGTTGTTGATAAATGGCTTTGGCTTTGCGTAGTAGAGTTTAACTTTCACTTGCAGATGTAGCGACCAACTGTAGTTACTGACAGTGTTTTTCTGAAGTGTTCCAGTGCCCACGTGGTGATATCCTTTACATACTGATGTCGATTTTTTGATGCAGCACAGCCTGAGTGATCGAAGGTACTGTCATGTCTGTATTATCATGTTTTGTTTTAAGTCATGTTTTGTTTAGTTTCTGTCTTTTCACTCCCTTGTCTGGTCACCATAGCAACCATTAGTTTTCACCTGTCACGTCACGCACCTGTTTCACGTTTTGAGTCACGCACCTGCTTTCACTAATCATGTCCATAGTATTTAAGTTCATTCATTTTCTGTTGTTCGGCCTGACGACCACACCCCATATATGCTTCTGCACACCCTTATGATCCTTGCTGCTCTTTTTTCATGCCGGTTCCATGCCAAGTAAGTTTTTGTTCATCAAGCCACAGTTTATGTTTTGTTTAATTGTTCATAGTTTCCGCCACTGTGCGCGCTTTGGTTTGATCCTTTTTTGTAGTTCTAGTGTTTCAATAAATCATGTACCTTAATTCCCGTCTCGCCCGAGCCAACTTTCCGTTGCATCCCGGAAAAGCTAACACCCAGGACCAAGACATGACAGGTACGTAATATCTTCGCTTACGTGCAGTGATTTCTCCGGATTCTCTGAATCTGCATCCGGCAGTGGAGGCTCCTCTATGGGGTCTTGGGGCACTAGGAGGTTAACCCCTTTACTACTGTTACCCCAGGTGGCCCTTGGCAAAGGCCTAGTATCTGACTGCCCCCTAGCCAGGGATATGGTGAAGACCTCAAAGGCGGAGCAGGCGGAAGACGGTAGATGTATGAACGCACAACGTTTTTTTGGAGTCAAGCTATGCCGACACAAATCTAAGGACAGGGGGAGCCAGACGTCTCCCTTCACTGTTAGTCTTATTTTCTATATTCCTGAGAAACAGAGTCTTCTACAGTGGACATTTGATTTCAGTCTATTTATTTTGTCTTTAAAGACCTTCTACAAAAAAGCGAGTCAAAGATCATCTCCATGACAGCACTCTGAACTAAAACCCCGGACCACCAGTTGAATAGTCCTGGGCATGACGTTAAAGTGCATCCGGCAGTGGAGGCTCCTCTATGGGGTCTTGGGGCACTAGGAGGTTAACCCCTTTACTACTGTTACCCCAGGTGGCCCTTGGCAAAGGCCTAGTACCTGACTGCCCCCTAGCCAGGGATACGGTGAAGACCTCAAAGGCGGAGCAGGCAGAAGACGGTAGATGTATGAACGCACAACGTTTTTTTGGAGTCAAGCTTTGGACTCAAATCTAAGGACAGGGGGAGCCAGACGTCTCCCTTCACTGTTAGTCTTATTTTCTATATTCCTGAGAAACAGCGTCTTCTACAGTGGACATTTGATTTCAGTCTATTTATTTTGTCTTTAAGGACCTTCTACAAAAAAGCTAGTCAAAGATCATCTCCATGACAGCACTCTGAACTAAAACCCTGGGCCACCAGTTGAATAGTCCTAGGCATGACGTTAAAGTGCATCCGGCAGTGGAGGCTCCTCTATGGGGTCTTGGGGCACTAGGATGTTAACCCCTTTACTACTGTTACCCCAGGTAGCCTTTGGCAAAGGCCTAGTACCTGACTACCCCCTAGCCAGGGATACGGTGAAGACCTCAATGGCGGAGCAGGCGGAAGACGGTAGATGTAAGAACGACCACAACGGCTGGGATGGCGGAAGAAGGCTGAGCAGAAAAGGGTCCCCAGTCGTCTTGGACTCCATGCCACTGGACCCTGATCCGAGTCTGTCAAGGATTGCGTGGTGACTGCCTGTGCACCAGTCTCCCCACGTTAAACTAAGTCACGCACAGGCATCCTCCATAAAGGGATACACCCCTACAAGGAGGACTGTCATACTCGTTCGAGTGACCACCGATGATGATATATGTTAGAATATATGTTTCTAAATGATCGCAAAAGCTTTGTATTACATTGAGTTCCTGGCAGGGGGACGGGAGCTGTCTTTGGGGCCTACCAGGAGGAAGGCTCGTAAAACTCCACTGGGACTTCAAAGCGGACAGATGGCAGGATCTGCTCAACTTCCAGATGAACTATTTTTGAAGTATTTTACGAACTCTTTTTGAACTATTTTATGGAACTCTCTTTGAACTATTTTATGGAACTCTTTTTGAACTATTTTAAGACCTCTTCTTTTGAACTGTTCGGTAACCAAAGGCAATGCTGTTTACGACCCACTTCCCTCTGGAAGCAGCTGTGGTCAGGTGGGGGGAGAAAGTCAAATAAAGAAGGAGGAGTGCAATCTTTTGGCAGAGCGTGGGTGACACTGTAAGAGGCTACAGGACGACACATTTTCTCCTCAATATTGAGTCCAAATTGAATTCTGTCTCTGTTTGATTCTTTGCCTCTTGTCTTGTTTAATAGATGTCTTCAGTGTTTGAACCTGACAATATATATGATAATACACATCTTCAATATCGAGACAACTTGTTGATCCACTCTCCTGGTAGGCCTTGCATGATGAAATGATGGTAAACTTAGAAACCCTTTTGTCCTTGGTCAAGTCAACGGCGCCGCACTCTACCGACTGAACCGCACATGAGCAAGCACAACTCTAATTGAGCTCGTTAAACACAAACTTTTTGTCCAAATTCCACTAATGCACACAATCAAGTTTGTTTAAACGCACAACTTGGGGGATGTGGAAACAAAACGTTGACTGAAGCAAAAAGCGCGGCCTTTACCTCTCGTGCTTTCCTACGTAGACTCGGGTCGTTGGGAGTTTTCGGTGATTCCGTCACGCAAAACTGTAAATGCAAACTCCCCGAGTCAAAGGGAAATGTTTCCTGGGTTGAAATGAATTGCCATTAGCGGAGTGAGTGGACTGCCATCCAGCAGCATCCATCCATCCCAGCGCTCAGCATCTCTCCTTCAGCCACCTGCTGTATTGGCGTTCATCAACCCGCATCCAGCCTCCAGCCTCCAGACCGTCCAGGTAACGCTTCGTCCTCGCGCCTCAAATGCTGTGTTTGTCCTTACCGGGATGGTGCCTACGCCGTTCCTTCCCCGTGCATCTCACATCTTGATCCCGATCGTCGTTTTTTTTCTCCTTCTCGCCAGCTCCCTTCTTCTCTCCTCTCTCTCTCTCTCTCTCTCTCGCTCTGCTGTGAATCATGCCTTCTGTCAGAGGAAGGCTTTTTTTTTTTTTTCCCTGTTTTTGCGCTCTCCCTGCCAACCAATACACCAACGCAAAGCCTCCTCCTCCTCTCCCGTTCTCTCTCCCGCTCTCCCTCCCTTTGAGGTGTGCTTCTCCTCGATTCAACCTTCCCCTGTACTCTCCATACCAACTTTTCTCCCCATCTCCCCATCATTTCTCCTGATTAACGGGCGTACTCTCCTAAATCGGTGGATATTTAGTTTGACCTCAAACAACCATGAGAAAAGTGGATACTGTCAGGAGGAATCAACACAATCTAGCTATGTATCCATCTAACAGCTCCCACTCACTTTTTCTTCTCTCAGTCCCTCTCGTAGCCTTCTCAGCCTGCCCTCTACCTCCCACTCTTCACCTTTGCATTAATGCAACATGCATCGCTGTGGAGGCGGCAAAGGTAGTTAGCCAACCCTCATCCGAGCAGAAAGAATGGTAAATGGGTGATTCTTGTGTAGCATTTTTCTACCTTCAAAGAGCTGTGACACTATTCACCCATTCACACACTGATGGCCATGCAAGGCCCTAACCACCACCCGATCAGGAGCAAGGGTGAAGTGTTCTTGCTCAAGGACACGACGGACGTGGCGAGGTTGGTAGAAGGTGGGGATCGAACCAGGAACCCTCAGGTTGCTGGCACGGCCACTCTCCCAACAGCGCCACGCAGAACCTCATCCGAGCAGAAAGAAACCGTCATCCGAGAAAGTAAGAAAGGAACCCTCATCCGAGTAGAATGGAACCCTCATCTGAGCAGAAAGAAACCCTCATCCGAGCAGAAATACACCCTAATTTGAGAAAGAAACCCTCATCCGAGAAAGTAAGAAAGAAACTCTCATCCGAGCTGAAAGGAACCCTCATCCGAGAAAGTAAGAAAGAAACCCTCATCCGAGCAGAAAGAAACCCTCATCCGAGCAATAAACCCTCATCCGAGCAGAAAGAAACCCTCATCCAAACAAAAATAAACTCTCATCCGAAAAAGAAACCCTCATCCGAGAAAGTAAGAAAGAAACCCTCATTCGAGCAATAAACCCTCATCCGAGCAGAAAGAAACCCTCATCCAAGCAAAAATAACCCTCATTCGAGAAAGAAACCCTCATCCGAGAAAGTAAGAAAGAAACCCTCATCCAAGCAAAAAGAAGCCCTCATCCGAGCAGAAAGAAACCCTCATCTGAGATAGTAAGTAAGAAACCCTCATCCGAGCAGAAAAACCCCCTCATCTGGGCAGAAAGAAACCCTCATCCGAGAAAGTAAGAAAGAAACCCTCATCCGAGCAGAAAGAAACCCTCATCCGAGCAGAAAACAACCCTCATGCGAGAAAGTAAGACAGAAACCCTCATCCGAACAGAAAAAACCCCTCATCCGAAAAAGTAAGAAAGTAACCCTCATCCGAGCAGAAAGAAACCCTCATCCGAGAAATAAACCCTCATCCGAGCAGAAAGAAACCCTCATCCGAACAAAAATAAACTCTCATCCGAGAAAGAAACCCTCATCCGAGAAAGTAAGAAACCCTCATCCGAACAAAAATAAACTCTCATCCGAGAAAGAAACCCTCATCCGAGAAAGTAAGAAAGAAACCCTTATCCGAGCAGAAAAAAACCCTCATACGAGCAGAAAGAAACCCTCATCCGAGAAAGTAAGAAAGAAACCCTCATCTGAGCAGAAAGAATCCCTCATCCGAGCAGAAATAAACCCTCATCCGAGAAAGAAACCCTCATCCGAGAAAGTAAGAAAGAAACCCTCATCCGAGCAGAAATTAACTCTCATCCGAGCAGAAAGAAACCCTCATCCGAGAAAGAAACCTTCATCCGAGAAAGTAAGAAAGAAACCCTCATCCGAGCAGAAAAAACCCCTCATCCGAGCAGACAGAAACCCTCATCCGAGAAAGTAAGAAAGAAACCCTCATCCAAGCAGAAAGAAACCCTCATCCGAGAAAGTAAGAAAGAAACCCTCATCCGAGCAGAAAGAAACCGTCATCCGAGAAAGTAAGAAATAAACCCTCATCCAAGCAGAAAGAAACCCTCATCCGAGAAAGTAAGAAAGAAACCCTCATGCGAGCAGAAAGAAACCCTCATCCGCGAAAGTAAGAAAGAAACTCTCATCCGAGCTGAAAGGAACCCTCATCCGAGAAAGTAAGAAATAAACCCTCATCCGAGCAGAAAGAAACCCTCATCCGAGCAGAAAGAAACCGTCAACCGAGAAAGAAACCCTCATCCGAGAAAGTAAGAAAGAAACCCTCATCCGAGCAGAAAGAAACCCTCATTCGAGCAGAAAGAAACCCTCATCCGAGAAAGTAAGAAAGAAACCCTCATCCGAGCAGAAAGAAACCCTCATCCGAGCAGAAAGAAACCGTCAACCGAGAAAGAAACCCTCATCCGAGAAAGTAAGAAAGAAACCCTCATCTGAGCAGAAAGAAACCCTCATTTGAGAAAGAAACCCTCATCCGAGATAGCAAGAAATAAACCCTCATGCGAGCAGAAAGAAACCCTCATCCGCGAAAGTAAGAAAGAAACTCTCATCCGAGCTGAAAGGAACCCTCATCCGAGAAAGTAAGAAATAAACCCTCATCCGAGCAGAAAGAAACCGTCATCCGAGAAAGTAAGAAAGAAACCCTCATCCGAGCAGAAAGAAACCCTCATCCGAGCAGAAAGAAACCCTCATCCGAGGAAAAAAACCCTCCTCCGAGAAAGTAAGAAAGAAACCCTCATCTGAGCAGAAAGACACTCTCATCCGAGCAGAAAGAAACCCTTATCCGAGAAAGTAAGAAAGAAACCATCATCAGAGCAGAAAGAAACCCTCATCCGAGAAAGTAAGAAAGAAACCCTCATCCAAGTGGAAAGAAACCCTCATCGGAGAAAGTAAGAAAGAAACCCTCATCCGAGCAGAAAGAAACCCTCATCCGAGCAGAAAGAAACCCTCATCCGAGTAGAAAGAAATCCTCATCCGAGAAAGTAAGAAAGAAACCCTTTTCCGAGAAAGTAAGAAAGAAAGCCTCATCCGAGCAGAAAGAAACCCTCATCCGAGAAAGTAAGAAAGAAAGCCTCATCCGAGCAGAAAGAAACCCTCATCCGAGAAAGTAAGAAAGAAACCCTCATCCAAGCGGAAAGAAACCCTCATCGGAGAAAGTAAGAAAGAAACCCTCATCCGAGCAGAAAGAAACCCTCATCCGAGCAGAAAGAAACCCTCATCCGAGCAGAAAGAAATCCTCATCCGAGAAAGTAAGAAAGAAACCCTCATCCGAGCAGAAAAAAACCCTCATCCGAGAAAGTAAGAAAGAAACCCTCATCCGAGCAGAAAGAAACCCTCATCCGAGCAGAAAGAAACCCTCATTTGAGAAAGTAAGAAAGAAATCCTCATCCGAGGCGAAAGAAACCCTCATCCGTGCAGAATGAAACCCTCATCCGAGAAATTAAGAAAGAAACCCTCATGCAAGTAGAAAGAAACCCTCATCCGAGAAAGTAAGAAAGAAATTGTCATCTGAGCAGAAAGAAACCCTCATCCGAGAAAGAAACCCTCATCCGAGAAAGTAAGAAAGAAACCCTCATCCGAGCAGAAAGAAACCCTCATCCGAGAAAGTAAGAAATAAACCTTCTTCCGAGCAGAAAGAAACCTTCATCCGAGCAGAAAAAACCCCCTCATCCGAGCAGAAAGAAACCCTCATCTGAGAAAGTAAGAAAGAAACCCTCATCCGAGCAGAAAGAAACCCTCATCCGAGAAAGTAAGAAAGAAACCCTCATCCGAGCAGAAAGAAACCCTCATCCGAGCAGAAAGAAACCGTCAACCGAGAAAGAAACCCTCATCCGAGAAAGTAAGAAAGAAACCCTCATCCGAGCAGAAAGAAACCCTCATTCGAGCAGAAAGAAACCCTCATCCGAGAAAGTAAGAAAGAAACCCTCATCCGAGCAGAAAGAAACCCTCATCTGAGCAGAAAGAAACCGTCAACCGAGAAAGAAACCCTCATCCGAGAAAGTAAGAAAGAAACCCTCATCTGAGCAGAAAGAAACCCTCATTTGAGAAAGAAACCCTCATCCGAGAAAGTAAGAAAGAAATCCTCACCTGAGCAGAAAGAAACCCTCATCTGAGAAAGAAACCCTCATCCGAGAAAGTAAGAAAGAAATCCTCATCTGAGCAGAAAGAAACCCTCATCCGAGCAGAAAGAAACCCTCATCCGAGAAAGTAAAAAAGAAACTCTCATTTGAGCAGAAAGAAACCCTCATCCGAGCAGAAAGAAACCCTCATCCAAGAAAGTAAGAAAGAAACCCTCATCCGAGCAGAAAGAAAAAAAAGAAACCCTCATCTGAGAAAGTAAGAAAGAAACCCTCATGCGAGCAGAAAGACACCCTCATCCGAGCAGAAAGAGCTTGTTTGATCGACAAATTGACTTGAATCGTTGCCACCGCTGTTGTGTTTGTTACGGGGTGATTTACGTCAGACACTAAAAGGCGTCAAAGCTTGAGGATTTAGGGAGCAGGAGACAGTAATGGCAGAGGAAGCATCCGGCAAATATTAACCCTCAAACACACATGTCAAAGTGGTTCTCATGCACAGTTATGGCTGAGGGCCGCTTGTAACAGTGAATAATGTATGGGCATTTCATTATTAATTATATCAAAATGTTTTAAGTAGACTGTCGATTCTACAGTAAAAACTTTACATTTACAACATTTTACTGTAAAATTGTGGGGGTTTTTTAACATTTAACGGTAAATATAAAAACAGTACCACTGTTTTGCTTTTTGTTTGGAAGTGTATTAATGAACTCACATTATGTTTTACACATGGTGAATGTTCATATTCATCTTGGAGAAAGCAAACCAACAAGTTTAATTAAATAGTGATATTTCAGTTTGGGCACCTTAAGAGAAAGCCATTGCAGCTATTTGGGATACAACACTTCTCAGACGGCAAGAGAACTTTCCAATGTCCGGGTTAGCTGTGATTCTACTTAGCGAAAAACTTTGTCCATTTGTCAAAGGAGAGACAACGAGAATGCGGGCTCCCGTGGATGTCATAAAAAAAGTAGCGTGTGATTTGTATTACCTGGTCGTCGAGGGAAGCCTTTGAAGGAACATAGGTAAGGACAGCATCTGTGAAATGTAATTTGCAGGAGAGGAGTGAGTTTAGAGTTGAATTGTCCACCCTCGTTCTATTCTCTGTCACTCGTCGTCGCCATGACTGTCTCTTCTTCATCTCCTTCTTGTTGTGTGTGCAGTTGTGCACTCTCCAAAAGCCGTAGATGTTATAACGTGACTGGGCCGGCACGCTGTTTATATGAAGAAAAAGCGGACTTGACGACAGGCTGTCCTCACTCAGGTCCGCATGGACCTGGAGGGGGCGTGCCTGTTGTCCGGCTAGAAATCGGGAGAAATTCGGGAGAAGGGTTGTCCCGGGAGATCTTCGGGGAGAGGCACTGAAATTCGGGAGTCTCCCGGAAAATTCGGGAGGGTTGGCAAAGTATGCAATATATTGAAAGAGCTATACATACATGATCCAGGAGCAAGGAAATGCACTGTTGCACAAAGTTTAGATATCTTTTTAAAGGAGTGCCAGCAGACTTGATTCATTTTGGTGTCTGCTTGCTTCAAATCCGCCCTTTAGTCATTCACAAGCTAAAAGAGATCGTTGCTGGACAGAAGTTCTGCCGCACTGTCTTTGTTTCTGACTGTCCAAATATGTTGACACGCACAAGGAAGATGGTCTGTCATTGCCACACTCCGAGGTGCTAAATGAAAATGCAAAACAGTCTTGATTAATCGCATCGTGGGTGCTAAACATTTGCATCTCCTCCTCACTGTACTGTGGGTGTTCTGATAATCATACAGTGCATGAACATGAATGCAAACAAGCTCAATGGGTTGTGTGAGCTATTTGTTTATTTACGAGACGCAATCCTCGGCTCACGGGCGTTGTCGATGGGTTGCATGCGCTATCAAGTGTTTTAATACATCCATCCATCCATCCATTTTCTTCCGCTTATCCGAGGTCGGGTCGCGGGGGCAGCAGCCTAAGCAGGGAAGCCCAGACTTCCCTCTCCCCAGCCACTTCGTCCAGCTTCTCCCGGGGGATCCCGAGGCGTTCCCAGGCCAGCCGGCAGACATAGTCTTCCCAACGTGTCCTGGGTCTTCCCAGTGGCCTCCTACCGGTCGGACGTGCCCGAAACACCTTCCTAGGGAGGCGTTCGGGTGGCATCCTGACCAGATGCCCGAACCACCTCATCTGGCTCCTCTCGATGTGGAGGAGCAGCGGCTTTACTTTGAGCTCCCCCCGGATGACAGAGCTTCTCACCCTATCTCTAAGGGAGAGCCCCGCCACCCGGCGGAGGAAACTCATTTCGGCCGCTTGTACCCGTGATCTTGTCCTTTCGGTCATGACCCAAAGCTCATGACCATAGGTGAGGATGGGAACGTAGATCGACCGGTAAATCGAGAGCTTTGCCTTCCGGCTCAGCTCCTTCTTCACCACAACGAATCGATACAGCGTCCGCATTACTGAAGACGCCTCACCGATCCGCCTGTCGATCTCACGATCCACTCTTCCCTCACTCGTGAAAAAGACTCCGAGGTACTTGAACTCCTCCACTTGGGGCAAGATCTCCTCCCCAACCCGGAGATGGCACTCCACCCTTTTCCGGGAGAGAACCATGGACTCGGACTTGGAGGTGCTGATTCTCATCCCAGTCGCTTCACACTCAGCTGCAAACCGATCCAGTGAGAGCTGAAGATCCTGGCCAGATGAAGCCATCAGGACCACATCATCTGCAAAAAGCAGAGACCTAATCCTGCAGCCACCAAACCAGATCCCCTCAACGCCTTGACTGCGCCTAGAAATTCTGTCCATAAAAGTTATGAACAGAATGGGTGACAAAGGGCAGCCTTGGCGGAGTCCAACCCTCACTGGAAACATGTCCGACTTACTACCGGCAATGCGGACCAAGCTCTGGCACTGATCATACAGGGAGCGGACTGCCACAATCAGACAGTCCGATACCCCATACTCTCTGAGCATTTCTATATATGTATATAAAAGAAATACTTGAATTTCAGTGAATTCTAGCTATAAAAATCCCCCCCTCTGCCATCTCCCGAATTCGAAGGTCTCAAGGTTGACAAGTATGCTTGGGCAAGGTGTAGCACCTGAATGCCCCACCCCTCCCATCAGGGTTAGGATACTCCCTATGAACCAAATGAGAAGAGGATGCGTTACCCGGCCCGAAGGTAATGGCGCTAGACCCGGGGGCAGAGATCGTCAGCGAGCGCCTGGTGGCTGGGCTAGCCACGCAGCCCGGCCAGGCACAGCCCGAAGAAGCCACCATCTTCTCCGCCACGTGGGCCCACCACCCGCGGTCAGAACCAGTGGGGTCGGGTGCGCTGCCAATTGGATGGCAGTGAAAGTGGAGGCTCCAGACGGACCAATTCGGGGCAGCAGAGGCTGACGTTTTGGACGTGGAACATCTCTACGCTAGTGGGGAAGGAGCCTGAACTGGTGCGGGAAGTGGAGCGCTACCGGTTGGATCTGGTAGGGCTTACCTCTATGCATAGCAAGGGCTCTGAAACCACACTCCTGGAAGAGGGATGGATCTTGTTCACTTTTGGAGTTGCTCAGGGTGTTAGGGCCCAGGCGGGTGTGGGGATACTCACGAGTCCCCGGCTGAGTGCATGTATGTTGGAGTTCACCCCAGTGGACAAGAGGGTCGCCTGCCTTCGCCTTAGGGTTGGAGGGTGGAAAACTCTGACTGTTGTTTGTACGTACGCACCAAACAAGAGTTCAGAGTATTCGGCCTTCTTGGATACCTTGCACGGGGTCCTGTATGGGGTGCAGGGGATTCCATAGTGGGCAATGACAGTAATACTTGGACTGGCGTGATTGGGAGGAACTGTCTCCCTGATCTGAACCTGAGTGATGGATTGTTATTGGACTTCTGTGCTAGTCATGGTCCTCGTTGCACGTCCCAATGGGGGGGATTACATCTCCTCTTTGGCCTGGGAACGCTTCGGGATCCCGCAGGAGAACGTTGCTAATGTTGCTCTGGAAAGGGAAGTCTGGGGGTCTCTGCTGGAGGTGTTGTCTTTGCAACCCGACTCCGGATAAGCGTTTGAAGATGGATGGATGGGTGGATGGATGGATGGCAAGTCTTCAAAGTACCCCAAAACTGCCATAAATGATTGGAGGACGCGGGAAGAACTGTGGACACTCTTGTGATTTGGATAACATCGGACCGTCTGCCCTGCAGGATGAATTTGAGGACCAGTCATAGACAATTTAGAGTGAAAAGCAAACTTTATTTTCAATGGCATACAAAACATTCTAACTTGGATTGTTTCCCTGGCTTCGAGACTCTCCCGGAGGACGGTGCAGCGAAAACACAACAAACTCCCTTCTTGTCTCTCATGGACACACACCTGTTGTTGTTGACTCTGGACTGACTGGCGGCTGCAATCACACCAAGGCCGCAGAACAGAGACACGCTGCAGGTCTACACACTCATGCATCCATCCCCCATCCAACGCTCTCAATCCCTTAGGGGCAATGGATGGCTAACTAGCGCTTATACAGCAGCAGCTGGCCTCCGAAACCCCTTCTCCCTTCCCTCTGTTGCAAGTTTTGTTGATTCTATGTAACTTGTTTATGTGTGCTATGGCTATGGTTTTTTTCCCCTTGGCCTCAGTCTGGACCCCCTCCCTGGAGTCCAGCCTTTGACTGAATATTTTTTTTACCCCCCTCACCCTCTCCCCAACGTTTACCTGTTTCTCACCTTTTTTTTGTAAATTGGCAGACCGGTCAGCGATCCTTTTTCTGTCTCCAATGTTTGTTTTATCTTGAATGGGATTAATAAAGTTCTTCTGAATCTGAATCTGAAAACGATATTTGCCATGCAGGACACATAGTCTAAAAACTACATCTCGAGCTAAAAGTATCACAAAAAAGAATATGGAAAATGTTACAATCTTAATCCGGGGGTGGATGAGATCCGCCCGGAGTTCCTTAAGGCTCTGGATGCTGTGAGGCTGTCTTGGTTGACAAGACTCTGCAGTATCGCGTGGACATCGGGGGCGGTACCTCTGGATTGGCAGACCGGGGTGGTGGTTCCTCTCTTTAAGAAGGGGAACCGGAGGGTGTGTTCCAACTATCGTGGGATCACACTCCTCAGCCTTCCCGGTAAGGATTATTCAGGTGTACTGGAGAGGAGGCTACGCCAGATAGTCGAACCTCGGATTCAAGAGGAACAGTGTGGTTTTCGTCCTCGTCGTGGAACTGTGGACCAGCTCTATACTCTGGGCAGGGTCCTTGAGGGTGCATGGGAGTTTGCCCAACCAGTCTACATGTGTTTTGTGGACTTGGAAAAGGCATTCGACCGTGTCCCTCGGGAGGTCCTGTGGGGAGTGCTCAGAGAGTATGGGGTATCGGACTGTCTGATTGTGGCTGCCTGTATGATCAGTGTCAGAGCTTGGTCCGCATTGCCGGCAGTAGGTCGGACACGTTTCCAGTGAGGGTTGGACTCCGCCAAGGCTGCCCTTTGTCACCCATTCTGTTCATAACTTTTATGGACAGAATTTCTAGGCGCAGTCAAGGCATTGAGGGGATCCGGTTTGGTGGCTGCAGGATTAGGTCTCTGCTTTTTGCGGATGATGTGGTCCTGATGGCTTCATCTGGCCAGGATCTTCAGCTCTCGCTGGATATGCTCGCAGCCGAGTGTGAAGCGACTGGGATGAGAATCAGCATCTCCAAGTCCGAGTCCTTGGTTCTCGCCCGGAAAAGGGTGGAGTGCCATCTCCGGGTTGGGGACGCGACCCTGCCACAAGTGGAGGAGTTCAAGTACCTAGGAGTCTTGTTCACGAGTGGGGGAAGAGTGGATCGTGAGATCGACAGGCGGATCGGTGCGGCATCTTCAGTAATGCGGACGCTGTATCGATCCGTTGTGGTGAAGAAGGAGCTGAGCCGGAAGGCAAAGCTCTCAATTTACCGGTCGATCTACGTTCCCATCCTCACCTATGGTCATGAGCTTTGGGTTATGACCGAAAGGACAAGATCACGGGTACAAACGGCCCAAATGAGTTTCCTCCGCCGGGTGGCGGGTCTCTCCCTTAGAGATAGGGTGAGAAGCTCTGTCATCCGGGAGGAGCTCAAAGTAAAGCCGCTGCTCCTCCACATCGAGAGGAGCCAGATGAGGTGGTTCGGGCATCTGGTCAGGATGCCACCCGAACGCCTCCCTAGGGAGGTGTTTAAGGCACGTCCGACCGGTAGGAGGCCGCGGGGAAGACCCAGGACACGTTGGGAAGACTATGTCTCCCGGCTGGCCTGGGACCGCCTCGGGGTCCCACAGGAAGAGTTGGACGAAGTGGCTGGGGAGAGGGAAGTCTGGGTTTCCCTGCTTGGGCTGCTGCCCCCGCGACCCAACCTCGGATAAGCGGAAGAAGATGGATGGATGGATGGACGGTCAGCGATCCTTTTTCTGTTTCTAATGTTTGTTTTAGCTTGAATGGGATTAATAAAGTTCTTCTGAATCTGAATCTGAAAACGATATTTGCCATGCAGGACACATAGAGTCTAAAAACTACATCTCGAGCTAAAAGTATCACAAAAAAGAATATGGAAAATGTTACAATCTTAAAGGTGGGCCTATTGTTGTTGGTGTGATTGACAAGGAGAGAGACTGACTCATATTGCTCAATGTTGTATTTGTACGGGCACTGAGTGGAGTGGATTCAGAGAGGACAGGATGGAAGCAAACAGAAGAGAGTGAAAGCCTCAGTCAATACAGTGAAGGCAGTAGTTTGAAAAATAGCAAGTTCCTTCGCCTCGGTTTTTAGAATGCTGAAAGACTACAACGATATACTGGATCTTTAGAAATAGACAACTTAGGACTACAACCTGACAACAGTTGACTGATGCTACAGCTACACCATTGTCACTTACACATTAACTGCCCTAAATCTAATTATATATAGTGACCTTCTTACAAAGATGTGACCAATCCAGAATTGTTATGGTAGGTCTACTGAAACAGAGTGACAAAATAAGTATTTCATCCCCAAGCAAGCTTGCAAGAGAAACCCTTTTTGGCAGTCCCAGAGGTCAGAGCCTTGAGTGAGCTCATAGACAGAAATCCCAATTCCATGTTTCTTAAAAGTGTAACAAAAGAAGAAATAATCAAAATTGTAAAAAATTGTAAATCCAAGACCTCAACCGACTGTCATGGAATAGATATGGTAACGATAAAAAAGGTTATACAAGACATTTCAGAACCTCTGACATATATCACCAATATATCATTTTTAACCGGTAAATTCCCTGATATAATGAAAATTGCAAAAGTCGTACCAATTTATAAGAAGGGAGACGTACACCAGTTTACTAACTACAGACCAGTTTCATTACTTCCACAATTCTCCAAAATCTTGGGAAAATTATTCAATAGTCGATTAGATTTATTTATTAACAAAAGTGGGACGCTTGTGGAGAACCAATATGGATTCCGAGCAAATATCTCAACATCAATAGCACTAACCAAAATAACAGAGGAAATGACCAATGCAATAGATGGTAAAGAATGTGCGGCCGCAGTATTCATGGACTTAACAAAAGCATTTGACACAATTAATCATGATATTTTAATACGAAAATTAGAACGATATGGCATCAGAGGTTTGGTATTGAATTGGGTAAGAAGTTATTTAACCAACAGGAAGCAATATGTAAAGATGGGTGAAAATATGTCAACACGGCTAGATATATCCTGTGGTGTACCCCAGGGGTCAATACTGGGACCAAGATTGTTCAATCTTTATATAAACCACATTTGTAAGGTTACGAAGGACTTAAAGTTGGTTTTATTTGCAGACGACACAACTGCTTTCTGTTCAGGAGAGAACACACAGAAGATAATACAAATAATAACAGAAGAAATGAACACATTAAAAAGATGGTTTGACAAAAACAGACTATCTTTGAATCTCAGTAAAACTAAAATAATGCTATTTGGTAATAGTAGAAAAGAGCATCATACACAAATACAAATAGACGGAGTAGACATAGAAAGGGTAAAAGAAACTAGATTTTTGGGAGTATTAATAGATGATCAAATGAACTGGAAATCTCATATACAAAACATACAACATAAGGTGGCAAAAAACATTTCAATAATGAATAAAGCAAAATATGTCCTGGGCCAAAAATCACTACATATTCTCTACTGCTCGCTAGTGTTACCATATCTGAGTTATTGTGCAGAAATATGGGGAAATAACTACAAATGTGCGCTACATTCGCTAACCGTGTTACAAAAAAGATCAGTTAGAATAATACATCATGTTGGATATAGAGAACATTTATTTATTAAGTCAGAAATATTAAAGTTTGATGATTTGGTAAAATTGCAAACAGCTAAAATGATGTACAAAGCAAACTATAACCTGCTACCAAAGAATGTACAACAATTCTTCTCAACTAAAGAGGAGAAATATAACCTTAGAGGAAAAAATAATTGAAAACATTTATATGCACGTACAACACTTAGAACTTTTAGCATATCAGTATGTGGAATTAAATGATGGAATGGATTAAGTAAAGAAGTGAAAAATTGTACTGATATGATCCAGTTTAAGAGGTTGTTCAAAATAATAGTGCTTACAGAGTACAAAGAAGAAGAATTATGAGAAATACTTTCAACCTTATTGAAAATAAGATATTCTTCATCTCAGTATGTTAATAATGACTGAATTAATTAATTAATTACATATTACAAAACTGTTGTATACTAATTCATAGATGTTATTTTATTATATAAAAAGGTCAGTAAATGATTCTATATATTTGTAAACGCTTTGAAGTGGGAAAGGGGTAGGATTAAATAAGCTTTGCTTCTTCCTACTCCTTTTCGGGCATGATGTAAAATGAAATGATATGAAATTGTGTGATGTATTATGATGTAAGTGTGTTCGTGTTCCAAATAAACTAAAGAAAGAAAACAAAGAAAGAAAGATGTAGTTGGTCACCATGGTTGCAACCATTTTGATCCACCGTGTTTACGGACACCGGCTAAAAGTCTGAACATTTCGATGCTGCCCATTGATAACTCAAAATGTCAGCAGTCAACAGGATTAAGTTCAAGCCGCGCCAAGATTTTCATGAGATTTAGCCATCTTTGTTGGAAGTATATTTCTGTCTTTCTAAAAGACTCGTCCACAACCCCTAGCGGCTGCTGCCAAAACCCCCAAATATGTATACTCCAAGGAGAGTGTGCCTAATATTGGAGTATAAATATTTGGGGTTTTGGCACCAGCTGCTAGACTAGATGTGGCCAATTTAAGTCTAAGACTAGATGTGACCAATATAAGTCTAAGACTATATGAGACCAATCTCAGTCTAAGTCTAGATGTGACCAATCGAAATCTAAGTCTAGATGTGACCAATCTAAGTCCAAGACTATATGAGACCAATCTAAGTCTAAGACTAGATGTGACCAATCTAAGTCTAAGACTAGATGTGACCAATCTAAGTCTAAGACAAGATGTGACCAATCTAAGTCTAAGACTAGATGTGACCGATCTAAGTCTAAGACTAGATGTGACCGATCTAAGTCTAAAACTAGATGTGACCGATCTAAGTCTAAGACTATATGAGACCAATCTAAGTCTAAGACTAGATGTGACCAATCTAAGTCTAAGACCAGACGTCACCAATCTAAGTCTAAGACTAGATGTGACCAATCTAAGTCTAAAACTAGATGTGACCAATCTAAGTCTAAGACTAGATGTGACCAATCTAAGTCTAAAACTAGATGTGACCAATCTAAGTCTTAGACTAGATGTGACCAATCTAAGTCTAAAACTAGATGTGACCAATCTAAGTCTAAGACTAGATGTGACCGATCTAAGTCTAAGACTAGATGTGACCGATCTAAGTCTAAGACTAGATGTGACCAAATCTAAGTCGAAGACAAGATGTGACCAATCTAAGTCTAAGACTAGATGTGACCAATCTAAGTCTAAGACTAGATGTGACCAATCTAAGTCTAAGACTAGATGTGACCAATCTAAGTCTAAGACTAGATGTGACCGATCTAAGTCTAAAACTAGATGTGACCGATCTAAGTCTAAGACTATATGAGACCAATCTAAGTCTAAGACTAGATGTGACCAATCTAAGTCTAAGACCAGACGTCACCAATCTAAGTCTAAGACTAGATGTGACCAATCTAAGTCTAAAACTAGATGTGACCAATCTAAGTCTAAGACTAGATGTGACCAATCTAAGTCTAAAACTAGATGTGACCAATCTAAGTCTAAGACTAGATGTGACAAATCTAAGTCTAAGACTAGATGTGACCAATCTAAGTCTAAGACTAGATGTGACCGATCTAAGTCTAAGACTAGATGTGACAAATCTAAGTCAAAGACGAGATGTGACCGATCTAAGTCTAAGACTTGATGTGACCAATCTAAGTTTAAGACTAGATGTGACCAATCTAAGTCTAAGACTAGATGTGACCGATCTAAGTCTAAGACTAGATGTGACCGATCTAAGTCTAAGACTAGATGTGACCAATTGAAGTCTAAGACTAGATGTGACCAATCTAAGTCTAAGACTAGATGTGACCAATCTAAGTCTAAGACTAGATGTGACCGATCTAAGTTTAAGACTAGATGTGACCGATCTAAGTCTAAGACTAGATGTGACTGATCTAAGTCTAAGACTAGATGTGACCGATCTAAGTCTAAGACTAGATGTGACCTATCTAAGTCAAAGACTAGATGTGAACAATCTAAGTCTAAGACTAGATGTGACAAATCTAAGTCTAAGACTAGATGTGACCAATCTAAGTCTAAAACTAGATGTGACCGATCTAAGTATAAGACTATATGAGACCAATCTAAGTCTAAGACTAGATGTGACCGATCTAAGTGTAAGACTAGATGTGACCGATCTAAGTCAAAGACTAGATGTGACCGATCTAAGTCTAAGACTAGATGTGACCGATCTAAGTCTAAGACTAGATGTGACAAATCTAAGTCTAAGACTAGATGTGACCAATCTAAGTCTAAGACTAGATGTGACCAATCTAAGTCTAAAACTAGATGTGACCGATCTAAGTATAAGACTATATGAGACCAATCTAAGTCTAAGACTAGATGAGACCGATCTAAGTCTAAGACTAGATGTGACCGATCTAAGTCTAAGACTAGCTGTGACCAATCTAAGTCTAAGACTAGATCTGACCGATCTAAGTCTAAGACTAGCTGTGACCAATCTAAGTCTAAGACTAGATCTGACCGATCTAAGTCTAAGACTATATAAAACCAAGCTAAGTCTAAGACTAGATGTGACCAATATTGTTTCGTTCTTTTTTTCCTTACATTTTTCTTTTTCTTTTAGAAAAATACGTTATTTGAAAACGTACACCTTTTTACATGCAAGCAGACAAATAAGGTACATTTGCACAAAGTATCGATACCGCCAATACCAGCCATTATGTTACGCGGTATCGGATCGTTAATAAAATCAGTGGTATCGCACATCACGAGTCCGAACTGGTCTCCAACATGGCGCCCTGTAGTCACGTGACGGGCTTTTGACCAATCATTTCTTGCTCTTTTTCGACGCTCCAAAACAGGCCCGGCCCTAACCAATCTGGCGCCCTAGGCAAGATTTTAGGTGGCGCCCCCCCACATCGGCAGTGAAGTGTATATACTCACAAGAAACCGAATAGCTTTGTCTTTGACCTTTTTTTTTACTTAAAGAAAGCAAATTAACAATCAGAATAGTTAACAAGATAAAAAAAAAAAATGAATAAATAAATGAATGCAAAAAATAAAAAATGAATATATGAAATACAATATTTTTTACATACATATTGCTTAATTTACATTAATGATGTGCACTTTAACAACTAGGCTTACAACTATACCTAATATATAAAGGGGTGGAAAAGTGACTATTACCTGCAGGGCAAACATTAGCTAACCAGAAGGCAATAACAATGTAAACAAAAAACACCTGCTTAAAAGATCTAATACAAATGTCCCTGAGGAATGTAAGGTGGGAGTACTGTAATTACCTAACGTTACATTATTATTTTCCATAACAATTTAGCCCCCTCCACAATATTAACCCGACGTTAAAACAGAACTAGCTATTTATTGATTAGCAATTGCCGAATCATGTAACATTAGCTTAATGCTAAAAAGCCAGGTTACTATCACATTCTGTAACAGACAAATCATTTCATGTAGGCTAACGTTACCTACTTGCTACCTCTTGTCTTTTTCTCGTTTCTCCTCCTCTTCTTTTCTCTTTTTTCTTCCCTGGGCACCTGACAGTTTTGGCCGTTTTGACATCTTGTGTTGATTTTTTGATGTGGTGACGTCCACAAAGAGTCATGATACGGGAAGGGAGAAGGCGCACCGTGCGGGGGGCGTAATGTTTTAACAAATAATATTTCTATTATATAGGCTTTACTTTGCATTTTAATTAACGTGGGACTATTTTTTGTATTTAGAAATAATAGTACCAACTTTTTTTTTTCTTTTTCTCCAACATTTGTGGCACTGGCGTGGCGCCCCCTGATGGACGGCGCCCTTAGCATTTGCCTATACGGCCTATGCCACGGGCCGGCCCTGCTCCAAAGAATGTGACTGCCAATAAAATAGAGCTCGCAAACCGGACTAACAGACAAAATAGAAAGCAATCATACGTCTTATTTTATAAAGAAAATACTGCATGTACTTTAAAAGCAAATAAAGACACTTTTAAATAACTTCCAATCAGTACAATTAAACATTAGAGCGGTCGAGGAGGTCATAGCTGGCATAACTGTGTTGCTTTGGCGCCATCCAGTGGTGGTTTGCTGCTACTGCAAGTACTCAGCAGCTTCAGAGCACGTGACTGACGTGTTTGTACAGGAAGCAGCTGCACAGTCGTCATGCTCACTGGTGACGTCATCACTCTGACCGACAACTGAACTATTTTGACGACAAATACAACAATATTAGACAATATCAAAATAACTGATCATTACACTTTAAACAAAATAAAAAAATAAATTACATTTTACAATATGTTTAATCTGTATAATTTAGTGTATTAATTATGTTTGTATTAATTATATGTTTATTATTTTTTATTTGTATTTATGATGCATTATTTTTTGAAAAATTCGATAAAATAATATATATTTTATTTTATATTTTAAATCATTTTATCATCATTAGTTATTTTATGATGACTAATCCATGACTAATATTGTCATCCAGGGCGAGTCAACGAGATGGTTCTGGGGCCGCATTTCCAGGACCGGAAGGCTTGACTTATATTCTTATAATGTTTCCTCTGTGGTGGACATTTAGTTTTTGGTCTATTTTTGAGTTATAAATTGTAAAAGAAAAGAAAAAAAAAAGGCCTTAAGTGTCCATTGCAGAGGAGGCCGGCTACGACCTGCCATGCCTCAAAAGTTGTACTTCCTGTTTTTAAAGAGGAACTATACTTTTTTTTTTTGCCTTTCAATCACAATCCTCAATAAGACAAGAACACATATGTTTTTTACATGATGTAAGTATAAATATATATATATATATATATATATATATATATATATATATATATGTATGTGTGGGAAAAAAATCACAAGACTATTTCATCTCTACAGGCCTGTTTCATGAGGGGGGGTACCCTCAATCATCAGGAGATTTTAATGGGAGCATTCGCATACCATGGTTTATATAGGGCACAGAGTGGGTGGGTACCGTGATGACGGACTGGCAGTGTGTCGCGCCTCGCCAAGGAGCAGCAAGAATACCAAGAAGTGCATATGCCAAATTTTCAAAGAAAACGGCCTACGGATCACGACTGAAGCCAACAAGCAAACCGTCAACTTCCTTGACGTCACTTTCAACCTGAGAAATAACAGCTACCAACCATTCACGAAACCCAACACAACACTCCAATACGTGCACCATGACAGCAACCACCCACCCACCACCACGAAAAGAATACCTACCGGAATCAATAAAAGGCTATCGATGCTGTCATCTAGCAAAGCTGAATTTGACCAAGCAACCCCCCCCCCCCGTACCAAAAAGCCCTTGATGAAAGCGGATACAATTTCACCCTCACCTATGAACCCACGCCAGGAAACCAGCCAAAAAAGAACAGAAAACGAAACGACATCATCTGGTACAACCCCCCATACAGCAAAAACGTCTCAATTAACATTGGCCACAAATTCCTCACTCTGATTGACAAACACTTTCCCAAAGACAACACCCTAAGAAAAGTATTCAACAAGAACAACATTAAATTGAGCTACAGCTGTATGAACAATATACGACAAATCATCTCAAACCACAACAAAACAATTGCAAATGAGCCGTCGGCCCCCGGACAGAGCGACCCCAAAACCAACAAAGACTGCAACTGCCGCAAGAAACCTGATTGCCCTCTCAACGGGGGGTGCTTACAAACATCAGTTGTCTACCAATCTAAGGTAACACGCAAGGACATTAACACATCCGACACATATGTAGGATTAACCGAGGGAGAGTTCAAAACCAGATGGAACAATCACAAGGCTTCTTTCAGGAACCAAAACCTGCGGAATACCACAGAACTCAGCAAACACATTTGGGACCTCAAAGACAATAATGTTGAATATTCAATAACATGGCAAATTCTTGCATCCAGCACACCTTACAATAGTGGTAATAAAAGATGCAACCTATGCTTGAAAGAGAAACTGTTTATTATTTACCGTCCAGACCTGTCATCCCTCAACAAGCGCAGCGAAATTGTAACAGCATGCCGCCACAGACGGAAACACCTCCTAGGTAACACATGAGCCAATCACCACGCCCCTACGCCAGCCTGTACCCACCCACTCTGTGCCCTATATAAACCATGGTATGTGAATGCTCCCATTAAAATCTCCTGATGATTGAGGGTACCCCCCCCTCATGAAACAGGCCTGTAGAGATGAAATAGTCTTGTGATTTTTTCCCCACACATACATATATATATATATATATATATATATATATATATATATTCATAATTGTCATGTCTGTGTAATCATGTTTTGTGTTAAGTCATGTTTTTGTTTAGTTATAGGACTCTTTAGTTTCTGTCTTTTCACTCCCTCGTCTTGTTTCCATGATTACCCCATTAGTTTCACCTGTTCCACGTTTGGACTCATTGTGCACTCTTGTTTGTCACCATAGCAACCATTAGTTTTCACCTGTCACGTCACGCACCTGTTTCACGTTTTGAGTCACGCATCTGCTTTCACTAATCATGTCCGTAGTATTTAAGTTCATTCAATTTCTGTTGTTCGTCCTGACGACCTCGCAACACATTTATGCTCTGTTCATGCCTGATACTTCTTTTCATGTCAATTCCTCAAGCAACTACGTTTGTCCAAGCCAAGTAAGTTTTTGTTCCATATTTATAGTCTTTTTGGTTTCATAGTTTGTTCTCCGCCATTGTGCGTGTTTTTTGTTTGTACTTTTTTTGCTATAGTCTTTTGGTTTCATGGTTTATTCTCCGCCACTGTGCGCGCTTTCATTTATTCCTTTTTTTTTGATAATAATAAAAAATGTACCTTCATTCTCGTCTCGCACGAGCCAACTTTCCGTTGCATCCTGGAAAAGCACACACCTCGGACCAAGTCATGACAATAATAATATGATGTAACTACATATATATATATATATATATATATATATATATATATATATACAAACCCCGTTTCCATATGAGTTGGGAAATTGTGTTAGATGTAAATATAAACAGAATACAATGATTTGCAAATCATTTTCAACCCATATTCAATTGAATATGCTACAAAGACAACATATTTGATGTTCAAACTGATAAACATTATTTTTTTTTGCAAATAATCATTAACTTTAGAATTTGATGCCAGCAACACGTGACAAAGAAGTTGGGAAAGGTGGCAAAAAAGAGTGAGAAAGTTGAGGAATGCTCATCAAAGACTTATTTGGAACATCCCACAGGTGTGCAGGCTAATTGGGAACAGGTGGGTGCCATGATTGGGTATAAAAGTAGATTCCATGAAATGCTCAGTCATTCACAAACAAGGACGGGGCGAGGGTCACCACTTTGTCGACAAATGCGTGAGCAAATTGTTGAACAGTTTAAGAAAAACCTTTCTCAACCAGCTATTGCAAGGAATTTAGGGATTTCACCATCTACGCTCCGTAATATCATCAAAGGGTTCAGAGACTCTGGAGAAATCACTGCACGTAAGCAGCTAAGCCCGTGACCTTCCATCCCGCAGGCTGTACTGCATCAACAAGCGACATCAGTGTGTAAAGGATATCACCACATGGGCTCAGGAACACTTCAGAAACCCACTGTCAGTAACTACAGTTGGTCGCTACATCTGTAAGTGCAAGTTAAAACTCTACTATGCAAGGCGAAAACCGTTTATCAACAACACCCAGAAACGCCGTCGGCTTCGCTGGGCCTGAGCTCATCTAAGATGGACTGATACAAAGTGGAAAAGTGTTCTGTGGTCTGACGAGTCCACATTTCAAATTGTTTTTGGAAACTGTGGACGTCGTGTCCTCCGGACCAAAGAGGAAAAGAACCATCCGGATTGTTATAGGGTCTAAGTTGAAAAGCCAGAATGTGTGATGGTATGGGGGTGTATTAGTGCCCAAGACAATGGGTACCGTATTTTCCGCACCGTAAGGCGCCCTGGGTTATAAGCCGCGCCTTCAATGAACGGCATATTTCAAAACTTTGTCCACCTATAAGCCGCCCCGTGTTATAAGCCGCATCTAACTGCGCTAAAGGAATGTCAAAAAAACAGTCAGATAGGTCAGTCAAACTTTAATAATATATTAAAAACCAGCGTGATGTGGGCGCGCATGGAGTCGTATATCAACATGGACGGAGCTGCGTGAAAAAAAGCCACCCGGCCTCTTCGCGTAAACTTACCTTAACCACTCGCTCACCTTTTCTTCATCCATCCATCCCTTCGAGTTAGCTTTTATGATGACGCCGGCTGGAAAGGTCTCTTTTGGCAAGGTCTTCCTTTTGAATATCACCATGGGTGGAAGTTTCTGGCCATTAGCATGGCAAGCTAGAACCACAGTGAAGGATGACTTCTCATTCCCTGCGGTGCGAATATTCACCGTACGTGCTCCCGTTGTATCCACAGTGCGGTTCACAGGAATATCAAAAGTCAGTGGAACCTCGTCCATGTTGATAATGTTCTCTGGCCGGATCTTTTTTTCCAGCTGTCTTGTTTTTACAATATGCACGGAAAGTAGCCAGCTTTTCTTGAAAGTCTTTAGGCAGTTGCTGTGAAATAGTAGTCTGTGTGCGGATGGAGAGATTGCGTCTTTTCATGAACCAGAAACCTGTCGCTTAGTAGGAGCCATTTTGTGGTCTTTACAGATGTAAACACACAAAGGAAATGAAACGTACGGTAATATCCGCGCGCTTTTTCTTCTTCTACGCGGGCGGGTGGTTGCTTACAGTAGAAGAAGAAGCGCTTCCTGTTCTATGGGGGCGGGTGCTTACCTTGGCGGTTGCTTGCGTAGAAGAAGAAGCACTTCCTCTTCTACGGGGAAAAAAGATGGCGGCTGTTTACCGTAGTTGCGAGACCGAAACTTTATGAAAATGAATCTTAATATTAATCCATATATAAAGCGCACCGGGTTATAAGCCGCACTGTCAGCTTTTGAGTAAATTTGTGGTTTTTAGGTGCGGCTAATGGTGCGGAAAATACGGTAACTTACACATCTGTGAAGGCGCCATTAATGCTGAAAGGTACATACAGGTTTTGGAGCAACATATGTTGCCATCCAAGCAACGTAATCATGGACGCCCCTGCTTATTTCAGCAAAACAATGCCAAGACATGTGTTTCAACAGTGTGGCTTCATAGTAAAAGAGTGTGGTTTCTCAGTGTGAACATGAAATATCTCGTCTTTGCTGTCTATTCAATTGAATATACGTTGAAAAGGATTTTTTTTATTTATTTACCATTTACACAACGTGACAACTTCACTGCTTTTGGGGTTTGTTAAAAAAAAAAGTTCCCCTTTAAATAGCTCTATTGTGGATTAATGCACAGATATTCCAATCCAGACTAAAGTATGCACTTTTAAGTGAGGGTGGTAAACCCAGAATGGAAATTGAAACACTTTTGACAGAAGGAAAGTGTGTTTTTCGGGTTATGTGTGCGTGTTTTAATGGCAAAGTAATAAGTAATAGAAGTGGGAAGAGGAAAGAAGGGAAGTGGCAGCGTGGAATGGGCGTGTCATCAAAGTGGCAAACATGAAGTTTGACATTCCTCAGCGTGAGGGTGGACCATCTGGAACCTTTAAAGGACATATGGGAGTGGACAAGGAGGAAGGAGGAGGCAGTTGAATGTGCGGCCCACATGATTACAAACATTGTTTTCCGCCTTTTAAAAACATCACGTGAAATAATGCGATGAGAGCGAGGAGTGAGTCTCACAGTGGGTTTGACCGCAGACGCCCACTTCCGGTCCGACTGCTGAGGAAGCTCTAGATTTTTTTGATTTTTTTTGTGTTATTTTGTATTAATATTTAATACTCTATTTGTATTTGCTTTTGTTTTATTTCCCTGTTGTTGAAAGTGCCTTCACTGTTAAGTGAATTATAAATGTATGTGTGTTGTTCAATAAAAAATAAAATTTTAAAAATTAAATAAAAACTTGAGGAAGGTCTAGATTTTTTTAATTATATATATATTTAAAAATAAAATATTTGTTATTATTTTTTGTATTAATATTTAATACTCTATTTGTATTTGCTTTTGTTTTATTTCCCTGTTGTTGAAAGTGCCTTGACTGTTGAGTGAATTATAAATGTATGTTTGTTGTTCAATAAAAAAATTAAAAATTAAACAATTAAATAAAAACTCGAGGAAGGTCTAGATTTTGTTTATTATATATATAATTAAAAAAACGTTTTTTAATTATTTTTGTATTAATATTTAATACTCTATTTGTATTTGCTTTTGTTTTCTTTCCCT
Organism: Nerophis lumbriciformis; assembly: GCF_033978685.3. NCBI lineage: Eukaryota > Metazoa > Chordata > Actinopteri > Syngnathiformes > Syngnathidae > Nerophis > Nerophis lumbriciformis. The sequence goes on from NC_084573.2 coordinate 38,253,580, forward strand.
GTTGTTGAAAGTGCCTTGACTGTTGAGTGAATTATAAATGTATGTTTGTTGCTCAATAAAAAAATAAATAAAAAAAAAATTAAATGAAAACTCGAGGAAGGTCTAGATTTTTTTTTATTATATATATATTAAAAAAAAAATTTTTTATTATTTTTTGTATCAATATTTAATACTCTATTTGTATTTGCTTTTGTTTTATTTCCCTGTTGTTGAAAGTGCCTTGACTGTTAAGTGAATTCTAAATGTATGTTTGTTGTTTAATAAAAAAAAAAAAAAAAAAAAATGAATAAAAACTCGAGGAAGGTCTAGATTTTTTTTAATTATATATATATATTTAAAAAACAATTGTTATTTTGTTTTTTAATTAATATTTAATACTCTATTTGTATTTGCTTTTGTTTTCTTTCCCTGTTGTTGAAAGTGCCTTCACTGTTAAGTGAATTATAAATGTATGTTTGTTGTTCAATAAAAAAAAAAAAATGTAAAAAAAAAAAAAAAAACTCGAGGAAGGTCTAGATTTTTTTTTAATTATATATATATATTTTTAAAAAATTGTTATTTTGTTTTTTAATCAAAATTTAATACTCTATTTGTATTTGCTTTTGTTTTCTTTCCCTGTTGTTGAAAGTGCCTTGATTGTTGAGTGAATTATAAATGTATGTTTGTTGTTCAATAAAAAGAAAATTAAAAATACAATAAATAAATAAAATAAAAACTCGAGGAATCTCTAGATTTTTTTATTATATGTATATATTTTTTTAATATTTTATATTATTTTTTATTAATATTTAATACTCTATTTGTATTTGCTTTTGTTTTCTTTCCCTGTTGTTGAAAGTGCCTTGACTGTTAAGTGAATTATAAATGTATGTTTGTTGCTCAATAAAAAAATAAAAATTAAACAATTAAATAAAAACTCGAGGAAGGTCTAGATTTTTTTTATTATATATATATTTAAAAATAAAATATTGTTATTATTTTTTGTATTAATATTTAATACTCTATTTGTATTTGCTTTTGTTTTCTTTCCCTGTTGTTGAAAGTGCCTTCACTGTTAAGTGAATTATAAATGTATGTTTGTTGTTCAATAAAAAAATAAAAATTAAAAAAATAAATAAAAACTCGAGGAAGGTCTAGATTTTTTAAAATTATATATATATATATTTAAAAAAATATATATTTTGTTTTTTAATTAATATTTAATACTCTATTTGTATTTGCTTTTGTTTTCTTTCCCTGCTGTTGAAAGTGCCTTGACTGTTGAGTGAATTATAAACATATGTTTGTTGTTCAATAAAAAAATAAAAATTAAAAAAAATAAATAAAAACTCGAGGAAGGTCTAGATTTTTTTTAATTATATATATATATTTTTAAAAAATTGTTATTTTGTTTTTTAATCAAAATTTAATACTCTATTTGTATTTGCTTTTGTTTTCTTTCCCTGTTGTTGAAAGTGCCTTGACTGTTGAGTGAATTATAAATGTATGTTTGTTGTTCAATAAAAAGAAAATTAAAAATACAATAAATAAATAAAATAAAAACTCGAGGAATCTCTAGATTTTTTTATTATATGTATATATTTTTTAAATATTTTATATTATTTTTTATTAGTATTTAATACTCTATTTGTATTTGCTTTTGTTTTATTTCCCTGTTGTTGAAAGTGCCTTGACTGTTAAGTGAATTCTAAATGTATGTTTGTTGCTCAATAAAAAAATAAAAAAATAAAAATTAAATAAAAACTCGAGGAAGGTCTAGATTTTTTTTATTATATATATATATATTTAAAAATAAAATATTTATAATTTTTTGTATTAATATTTAATACTCTATTTGTATTTGCTTTTGTTTTCTTTCCCTGTTGTTGAACGTGCCTTCACTGTTAAGTGAATTATAAACGTATGTTTGTTGTTCAATAAAAAAATTAAAATTAAAAAATTAAATAAAAACCCGAGGAAGGTGTAGATTTTTTTTTTATTATATATATATTTAAAAAAAATGTTTTTGTTTTTTAATTAATATTTAATACTCTATTTGTATTTGCTTTTGTTTTCTTTCCCTGTTGTTGAAAGTGCCTTGACTGTTGAGTGAATTATAAATGTATGTTTGTTGTTCAATAAAAAAATTAAAATGAAAAAATTTAATAAAAACCCGAGGAAGGTCTAGATTTTTTTTATTATATATATATATATATATTTAAAAAAAAATATATTTACTATTTTTTGTATTAATATTTAATACTCTATTTGTATTTGCTTTTGTTTTCTTTCCCTGTTGTTGAAAGTGCCTTCACTGTTAAGTGAATTATAAATGTATGTTTGTTGTTCAATAAAAAAATAAAAATTAAAAAAATAAATAAAAACTCGAGGAAGGTCTAGATTTTTTTTATTATACATATATATTTTAAAAAAAATTGTTATTTTGTTTTTTAATCAATATTTAATACTCTATTTGTATTTGCTTTTGTTTTCTTTCCCTGTTGTTGAAAGTGCCTTGACTGTTGAGTGAATTATAAATGTATGTTTGTTGTTCAATAAAAAGAAAATTAAAAATACAATAAAAAAAAATAAAAATAAAAACTCGAGGAAGCTCTAGATTTTTTTATTATATATATATATTTTTTAAATATTTTATATTATTTTGTATTAATATTTAATACTCTATTTGTATTTGCTTTTGTTTTCTTTTCCTGTTGTTGAAAGTGCCTTCACTGTTAAGTGAATTATAAATGTATGTTTGTTGTTCAATAAAAAAATAAAAAATAAAAAATGAAATGAAAACTCGAGGAAGGTCTAGATTTTTTAAATTATATATATATATATATTAAAAAAACTTTTATTTTTTTTATTTTTTGTATCAATATTTAATACTCTATTTGTGTTTGCTTTTGTTTTATTTCCCTGTTGTTGAAAGTGCCTTGACTGTTAAGTGAATTATAAATGTATGTTTGTTGCTCAATAAAAAAATAAAAATTAAACAATTAAATGAAAACTCGAGGAAGGTCTAGATTTTTTTTATTATATATATATTTAAAAATAAAATATTTGTTATTATTTTTTGTATTAATATTTAATACTCTATTTGTATTTGCTTTTGTTTTCTTTTCCTGTTGTTGAAAGTGCCTTCACTGTTAAGTGAATTATAAATGTATGTTTGTTGTTCAATAAAAAAATAAAAAATAAAAAAAATGAATAAAAACTCGAGGAAGGTCTAGATTTTTTTTATTATTTATATATATATATATATTTTTTTTAAATTGTTATTTTGTTTTTTAATTAATATTTAATATTCTATTTGTATTTGCTTTTGTTTTCTTTCCCTGTTGTTGAAAGTGCCTTGACTGTTAAGTGAATTATAAATGTATGTTTGTTGTTCAATAAAAAGAAAATTAAAAATACAATAAAAAAATAAATAAAAAAAACTCGAGGAAGCTCTAGATTTTTTTATTTTATATATATATATTTTAAATATTTTATTTTATTTTTTATTAATATTTAATACTCTATTTGTATTTGCTTTTGTTTTATTTCCCTGTTGTTGAAAGTGCCTTGACTGTTAAGTGAATTCTAAATGTATGTTTGTTGCTCAATAAAAAAATAAAAATAAAACAATTAAATGAAAACTCGAGAAAGGTCTAGATTTTTTTTATTATATATATATTTAAAAAAAAAATTGTTTTTATTTTTTTGTATCAATATTTAATACTCTATTTGTATTTGCTTTTGTTTTCTTTCCCTGTTGTTGAAAGTGCCTTGACTGTTAAGTGAATTATAAATGTATGTTTGTTGTTCAATAAAAAAATAAAAATTAAAAAATTAAATAAAAACTCGAGGAAGGTCTAGATTTTTTTTTATTACATATATATATTTTTAAAAAAATTGTTATTTTGTTTTTTAATTAATATTTAATACTCTATTTGTATTTGCTTCTGTTTTCTTTCCCTGTTGTTGAAAGTGCCTTGACTGTTGAGTGAATTATAAATGTATGTTTGTTGTTCAATAAAAAAAAATAATAAAAAATAATAATAAAATAAAATAAAATAAAAACTCGAGGAAGCTCTAGATTTTCTTATTTTATATATATATTTTTTAAATATTTTATTTTATTTTTTATTAATATTTAATACTCTATTTGTGTTTGCTTTTGTTTTATTTCCCTGTTGTTGAAAGTGCCTTGACTGTTAAGTGAATTATAAATGTATGTTTGTTGCTCAATAAAAAAATAAAAATTAAAAAATTAAATGAAAACTCGAGGAAGGTCTAGATTTTTTTAATTATATATATATATATATTAAAAAAAAAAATGTTATTATTTTTTGTATCAATATTTAATACTCTATTTGTATTTGCTTTTGTTTTCTTTCCCTGTTGTTGAAAGTGCCTTCACTGTTAAGTGAATTATAAACGTATGTTTGTTGTTCAATAAAAAAATAAAAATTAAAAAATTAAATAAAAACTCAAGGAAGGTCTAGATTGTTTTATTATATATATATATATATTTTTAAAAATTGTTATTTTGTTTTTTAATTAATATTTAATACTCTATTTGTATTTGCTTTTGTTTTCTTTCCCTGTTGTTGAAAGTGCCTTGACTGTTGAGTGAATTATAAATGTATGTTTGTTGTTCAATAAAAAGAAAATTAAAAATACAATAAAAAAAAATAAAAAAACTCGAGGAAGCTCTAGATTTTTTTTATTTTATATATATATTTTTTAAATATTTTATTTTATTTTTTATTAATATTTAATACTCTATTTGTGTTTGCTTTTGTTTTCTTTCCCTGTTGTTGAAAGTGCCTTGACTGTTAAGTGAATTATAAATGTATGTTTGTTGCTCAATAAAAAAATAAAAATTAAACAATTAAATAAAAACTCGAGGAAGGTCTAGATTTTTTTTATTATATATATATATTTAAAAAAATTTTTTTTATTATTTTTTGTATCAATATTTAATACTCTATTTGTATTTGCTTTTGTTTTCTTTCCCTGTTGTTGAAAGTGCCTTCACTGTTAAGTGAATTATAAACGTATGTTTGTTGTTCAATAAAAAAATAAAAATTAAAAAAAATGAATAAAAACTCGAGGAAGGTCTAGATTTTTTTTTATTATATATATATATATATTTAAAAAAAAAAATATATTTTGTTTTTTAATTAATATTTAATACTCTATTTGTATTTGCTTTTGTTTTCTTTCCCTGTTGTTGAACGTGCCTTGACTGTTGAGTGAATTATAAATGTATGTTTGTTGTTCAATAAAAAGAAAATTAAAAATACAATAAAAATTTTTTAAAAAAAACTCGAGGAAGCTCTAGATTTTTTTATTTTATATATATATTTTTTAAATATTTTATTTTTATTTTTTATTAATATTTAATACTCTATTTGTGTTTGCTTTTGTTTTCTTTCCCTGTTGTTGAAAGTGCCTTGACTGTTAAGTGAATTATAAATGTATGTTTGTTGCTCAATAAAAAAATAAAAAAATAAAAATTAAATAAAAACTCGAGGAAGGTCTAGATTTTTTTTATTATATATATATATATTTAAAAATAAAATATTTATTATTTTTTGTATTAATATTTAATACTCTATTTGTATTTGCTTTTGTTTTCATTCCCTGTTGTTGAACGTGCCTTCACTGTTAAGTGAATTATAAACGTATGTTTGTTGTTCAATAAAAAAATTTAAATTAAAAAATTAAATAAAAACCCGAGGAAGGTGTAGATTTTTTTTTTATTATATATATATTTAAAAAAAATTTTTTTGTTTTTTAATTAATATTTAATACTCTATTTGTATTTGCTTTTGTTTTCTTTCCCTGTTGTTGAAAGTGCCTTGACTGTTGAGTGAATTATAAATGTATGTTTGTTGTTCAATAAAAAAATTAAAATTAAAAAATTTAATAAAAACCCGAGGAAGGTCTAGATTTTTTTTATTATATATATATATATATTTAAAAATAAAATATTTATTATTATTTTTTGTATTAATATTTAATACTCTATTTGTATTTGCTTTTGTTTTCTTTCCCTGTTGTTGAAACTGCCTTCACTGTTAAGTGAATTATAAACGTATGTTTGTTGTTCAATAAAAAAATTAAAATTAAAAAATTAAATAAAAACTCGAGGAAGGTCTAGATTTTTTTAAATTATATATATATATATATATATTTAAAAAAAAAAATTTATTTTGTTTTTTAATTAACATTTAATACTCTATTTGTATTTGCTTTTGTTTTCTTTCCCTGTTGTTGAAAGTGCCTTGACTGTTGAGTGAATTATAAATGTATGTTTGTTGTTCAATAAAAAGAAAATTAAAAATACAATAAATAAATAAAATAAAAACTCGAGGAAGCTCTAGATTTTTTTATTATATGTATATATTTTTTAAATATTTTATTTTATTTTTTATTAGTATTTAATACTCTATTTGTATTTGCTTTTGTTTTCTTTCCCTGTTGTTGAAAGTGCCTTCACTGTTAAGTGAATTATAAACGTATGTTTGTTGTTCAATAAAAAAATAAAAATTAAAAAATTAAATCAAAACTCGAGGAAGGTCTAGATTTTTTTTAAATTATATATATATATTTAAAAAAAAATTGTTATTTTGTTTTTTAATCAATATTTAATACTCTATTTGTATTTGCTTTTGTTTTCTTTCCCTGTTGTTGAAAGTGCCTTGACTGTTGAGTGAATTATAAATGTATGTTTTTTGTTCAATAAAAAGAAAATTAAAAATACAATAAAAAAATTAAATAAAAACTCGAGGAAGCTATAGATTTTTTTATTATATATATATATATTTTTTTTAAATATTTTATATTATTTTTTATTAATATTTAATACTCTATATGTATTTGATTTTGTTTTCTTTCCGTTGTTGAACGTGCCTTGACCGTTGAGTGAAATGTATGTTTGTTGTTCAATAAAAAAACAAAACAAAAAAACAATTTAAAATACAATTAAAACTCGAGGAAGCTCTAGATTTGTTTTATTATATATATTTTTTGTAATATTTTTTATTAATATTTAATACTCTATTTGTATTTGCTTTTGTTTTCTTTCCCTGTTGTTGAACGTGCCTTGACTGTTGAGTGAATTATAAATGTATGTTTGTTGTTCAATAAAAAAAAAACTTAAAAAGAAAAGAAAAACTCGAGGAAGCTCTAGATTTGTTTTATTTTATGTATGTATATATATATATATATATATATATATATATATATATATATATATATATTAATATTTTTTATTAATATTTAATACTCTATTTGTATTTGCTTTAGTTTTCTTTCCCTGTTGTTGAAAGTGCCTTGACTGTTGAGTGAATTATAAACGTATGTTTGTTGTTCAATAAAAAAATAAAAAATAAAATAATAAAATAAAAACTCGAAGAAGCTCTAGATTTCTTTAATTATATATATACAGTATATATTTAAAAAAATATTTTTTATTAATATTTAATACTCTATTTGTATTTGCTTTTGTTTTCTTTCCCTGATGTTGAAAAGTGCCTTGACTGTTGAGTGAATTATAAATGTATGTTTGTAGTTCAATAAAAAATGTTTTTAAACAAAATAAAAAAATAAATTAAAAACTTGAGGAAGGTCTAGATTTTTTTTATTATATATATATATATATATATATATATATATATATATATATATATATATATATATATATATATATATATATATATATTTAAAATATTTATCATTAATTTGTATTAATATTTAATACTCTATTTGTATTTGCTTTTGTTTTCTTTCCCTGTTGAAAGTGCCTTCACTGTTGAGTGAATTATAAATGTATGTTTGTTGTTCAATAAAAATAAAAAATAAAAATAAAATGCAAAAAATAAAATAAAAACTCAAGGAAGCACTTTTTGTATTATATGCAGGGGCGCCGCTAGGGATTTTGGGCCCCATGAAAAGAATCTTTACAGGGCCCCCAACACAGTGTCATTATTTTTTCTGTATTATAATTTCATCATCATTAGGGGCCTCTCTGGGCCCCCCTCCATCATGGGCCCCTAGAATCCGTCTCCTTTACCCCCCCTTATCGGCGCCCCTGATTATATGTATATATAATTTTTAAATGTTTTATTAATATTTAATACTCTATTTGTATTTGCTTTTGTTTTCTTTCCCTGTTGTTGAAAGTGCCTTGACTGTTGAGTGAATTATAAATGTATGTTTGTTGTTCAATAAAAAAATAAATACAAATAAAAATTAAAAAATTAAATAAAAACTCGAGGAAGCTCTAGATTTTTTTCATTATACATATATTTTTTTATTATTTTTTATTAATATTTAATACTCTATTTGTATTTGCTTTTGTTTTATTTCCCTGTTGTTGAAAGTGCCTTGACTGTTGAGTGAATTATAAACGTATGTTTGTTGTTCAATAAAAAGAAAAAAGAAAAATAATAGTAATAATAATAATAAAATAAAAACTCGAGGAAGTGCTAGATTTTTTTTATTATATGTATATTTTTTATAAATATTTAATACTCTATCTGTATTTGCTTTTGTTTATTTCCCTGTTGTTGAACGTGCCTTGACTTTTGAGTGAATTATAAATGTATGTTTGTTGTTCAATAAAAAATAAATAAAAATAAAAATAAAAATAAAAAAATTAAAGAAAAATTCGAGGAAGCTCTAGATTTTTTTCATCATATATATATTTTTTTAATATTTTTTTATTAACATTTAATACTCTATTTGTATTTGCTTTTGTTTTCTTTCCCTGTTGTTGAACGTGCCTTGACTGTTGAGTGAATTATAAACGTATGTTTGTTGTTCAATTAAAAAAATTAAAATTAAAAATAATAATAATAATAATAAAATAAAATCTCGAGGAAGTGCTAGATTTTTTTTATTATATGTATATTTTTTTTATAAATATTTAATACTCTATCTGTATTTGCTTTTGTTTATTTCCCTGTTGTTGAACGTGCCTTGACTTTTGAGTGAATTGTAAATGTATGTTTGTTGTTCAATAAAAAATAAATAAAAATAAAAATAAAAATAAAAAAATAAAAGAAAAATTCGAGGAAGCTCTAGATTTTTTTGATCATATATATATATATTTTTTTAAAATATTTTTTTATTAATATTTAATATTCTATTTGTATTTGCTTTCGTTTTCTTTCCCTGTTGTTTAACGTGCCTTGACTGTTGAGTGAATTATAAACGTATGTTTGTTGTTCAATAAAAAAATAAAAAAAATAAAATAAAAACTCAAAGAAGCTCTAGATTTTTTAAATTATATATATATATATATATATATATATATATATATATATATATATATATATATATATATATATATATATATTTTTTTTTTTTAAATATTTTGTATTAATATTTAATACTCTATTTGTATTTGCTTTTGTTTTCTCTCCCTGTTGTTGAAAAGTGCCTTGACTGTTGAGTGAATTATAAATGTATGTTTGTAGTTCAAAAAAACTTTTTTTTTTTAAATAAAAAAAGAATATAAAATAAAAACACGAGGAAGCTCTAGATTTTTTTTACTATATATATTTTTGTAATATTTTTTTTATTGATATTTAATACTCTATTTGTATTTGCTTTCGTTTTCTTTCCCTGTTGTTGAAAGTGCCTTGACTGTTGAGTGAATTATAAATGTATGTTTGTTGTTCAATAAAAAAATAAAAATAAAAATAAAATGCAAAAAATAAAATAAAAACTCGAGGAATCACTAGATTTTTTGTATTATATGTATATATATTTTTTAAATATGTTTTATTAATATTTAATACTCTTTTTGTATTTGCTTTTGTTTTCTTTCCCTGTTGTTGAAAGTGCCTTGACTGTTGAGTGAATTATAAACGTATGTTTGTTGTTCAATAAAAAAAAAAATAAAAAAAATAATAATAATAATAAAATAAAAACTCGAGGAAGTGCTAGATTTTTTTTTTATTATATGTATATTTTTTATAAATATTTAATACTCTATCTGTATTTGATTTTGTTTATTTCCCTGTTGTTGAAAGTGCCTTGACTGTTGAGTGAATTATAAATGTATGTTTGTTGTTCAATAAAAAATAAATAAAAATAAAAATAAAAATAAAAAAATTAAAGAAAAATTCGAGTAAGCTCTAGATTTTTTTCATCATATATATATTTTTTAATATTTTTTTATTAATATTTAATACTCTATTTGTATTTGCTTTCGTTTTCTTTCCCTGTTTTTTGAAAGTGCCTTGACTGTTGAGTGAATTATAAATGTATGTTTGTTGTTCAATAAAAAATAAAAAAAATAAAAATGAAATGCAAAAAATAAAATAAAAACTCGAGGAAGCACTAGATTTTTTGTATTATATGTATATATATATATTTTTAAATATGTTTTATTAATATTTAATACTCTATTTGTATTTGCTTTTGTTTTCTTTCCCTGTTATTGAAAGTGCCTTGACTGTTGAGTGAATTATAAATGTATGTTTGTTGTTCAATAAAAAAAAAAAAAAAAAAAAAAAAAAAAAAACTCGAGGAAGCTCTAGATTTTTTTAATTATATATATTTTTTGTAATATTTTTTATTAATATTTAATACTCTATTTGTATTTTCTTTTTGTTTTCTTTCCCTGTTGTTGAAAGTGCCTTGACTGTTGAGTGAATTATAAACGTATGTTTGTTGCTCAATAAAACAATTAAAAATAAAATAAAAATAAAATAAAAACTCGAGGAAGCTCTAGAGCGGACACGTTAATACTTTTATTAAACTAATGACTTTTTTTTAAGTTGGTTAATTACCATACAAGTCCGGGGCAAGAGCCGGGGGCGGGGTGCACCCGAGAAGGAGGCGGGCTCCTTGCGGGGCCCAGAAGCAAGCAGACTAGAGAGCGGAAAAAAAAGACCACGACGTTCGCTATGATGGAAGCCAGTCTTCATTCTGAGGGAAATGGGTGAGTTCCGTACCGTGGCGACATTTGAAGGAGGAGGACACGAAGCCGTGTTCGCTCCACGGCAACGGCGTGTCGCGGCCCGTAGACTCGGAGGAGGGCTCGCGGTTATTAGTCACAGAAAGTGATGTGACTCACTAATAATAAAATAGGTCAGTGGCTAATCTTAGCAAGTCTTTGTGTTGTTTACCTTCCATCGGGTAACTTGTGTGGTTGTGCAGGGAATTGTTGTCTAGGAGAAAGGCTGACTCCAACACATGACGTCATGGCACTTCAGGGCTGGCAAATCTTGTCAAAATAACTTTACCAATTGTTCACCAAGTAGCTATCAAAAATGATTTATACAACCATTAATCATCATGGGTGAAGGGTACAGTGGTGTAGTAGACCTAAGTATTCATCAAGTACCACCATAATGACAACATTAAATACAGTAGTGTAGTAGACCTAAGTATTCATCAAGTACCACCATAATAACATTAAAATACAGTAGTGTAGTAGACCTAAGTATTCATTAAGTACCACCATAATGACAACATTAAATACAGTAGTGTAGTAGACCTAAGTATTCATTAAGTACCACCATAATGACAACATTAACATACAGTAGTGTAGTAGACCTAAGTATTCATCAAGTACCACCATAATGACAACATTAAATACTGTAGTGTAGTAGACCTAAGTATTCATTAAGTACCACCATAATAACATTAAAATACAGTGGCGTAGTAGACCTAAGTATTCATTAAGTACCACCATAATGACAACATTAAATACAGTAGTGTAGTAGACCTAAGTATTCATTAAGTACCACCATAATAACATTAAAATACAGTAGTGTAGTAGACCTAAGTATTCATCAAATATCACCATAATAACAACATTAAATACAGTAGTGTAGTAGACCTAAGTATTCATTAAGTACCACCATAATAACATTAAAATACAGTAGTGTAGTAGACCTAAGTATTCATCAAATATCACCATAATGACAACATTAAATACAGTAGTGTAGTAGACCTAAGTATTCATTAAGTACCACCATAATAACATTAAAATACAGTAGTGTAGTAGACCTAAGTATTCATCAAGTACCACCATAATAACATTAAAATACAGTAGTGTAGTAGACCTAAGTATTCATCAAGTACCACCATAATAACATTAAAATACAGTAGTGTAGTAGACCTAAGTATTCATCAAGTACCACCATGAGAAAGTACCACTAATGAGAAAACGTTTGTTTGCAGTTGATTTCCATGCTACAAACATTAGTCAATTCATGTTCCTGGTTGTGTTTCCTTGCTTGGCGTTTGTTTCCTGTCGGCGCTCTTTTATTTTTGTTCCCCCTTCCTGCACGTCTCTCCCTGAGCGCTCCTTTACCCTTTACCTGTGCCTGATTGGCAGCCTGCCACACCTGCTTGCAGTTGCCAATCAGGCCTCACCCCGTTTCCTCAGCTCTCCAGGATTGATTAAGTTCGGGACCTTTCATGACCTATTTTAGTATATTAACCACTCTGAGCTGCACGTCCTTCTCCTGTTTCCTGCGTCTTGGGGTCACAGCCACCGCAGCCATACCACTTCCTGACTATGCACTTGTTTTTATGTGTGAGCTTGACATTTTGTCCCATTATTTAGCTGCAGATGTTGTTCAGCAGTGTTTGCTCGTGATATCAAGATTCAGTAAATGCTGTTGAGATGTAGTCATCTACTTTATTAATACTAGTGATGGGTTGATGAGGCGTCATGAAGCGTTTCGACACATTGCAAAACTGTATTGATACTGTGTCGATACTGTGTCACTAAATACTGACATCTGCTGGACATTAAAAATCCCTACAGGCAACCTATGGACCGACTCAACTGACACTGATTTGATGCCCTAGTACAGGGGTCACCAAACCAAAAACTACTTCTTGGGTACTGATTAATGCGAAGGGCTACCAGTTTGATACACACTTAAATAAATAAATATATTGTCATTTGTAAGTTACACGTAAGTGTGATTTAAACAAGAATAGCTAAATAAATACATTTATATACAGGTAAAAGCCAGTAAATTAGAATATTTTGAAAAACTTGATTTATTTCAGTAATTGCATTCAAAAGGTGTAACTTGTACATTATATTTATTCATTGCACACAGACTGATGCATTCAAATGTTTATTTCATTTAATTTTGATGATTTGAAGTGGCAACAAATGAAAATCCAAAAATTCCGTGTGTCACAAAATTAGAATATTACTTAAGGCTAATACAAAAAAGGGATTTTTAGAAATGTTGGCCAACTGAAAAGTATGAAAATGAAAAATATGAGCATGTACAATACTCAATACTTGGTTGGAGCTCCTTTTGCCTCAATTACTGCGTTAATGCGGCGTGGCATGGAGTCGATGAGTTTCTGGCACTGCTCAGGTGTTATGAGAGCCCAGGTTGCTCTGATAGTGGCCTTCAACTCTTCTGCGTTTTTGGGTCTGGCATTCTGCATCTTCCTTTTCACAATACCCCACAGATTTTCTATGGGGCTAAGGTCAGGGGAGTTGGCGGGCCAATTTAGAACAGAAATACCATGGTCCGTAAACCAGGCACGGGTAGATTTTGCGCTGTGTGCAGGCGCCAAGTCCTGTTGGAACTTGAAATCTCCATCTCCATAGAGCAGGTCAGCAGCAGGAAGCATGAAGTGCTCTAAAACTTGCTGGTAGACGGCTGCGTTGACCCTGGATCTCAGGAAACAGAGTGGACCGACACCAGCAGATGACATGGCACCCCAAACCATCACTGATGGTGGAAACTTTACACTAGACTTCAGGCAACGTGGATCCTGTGCCTCTCCTGTCTTCCTCCAGACTCTGGGACCTCGATTTCCAAAGGAAATGCAAAATTTGCTTTCGTCAGAAAACATGACTTTGGACCACTCAGCAGCAGTCCAGCTGGTGTCGGTCCACTCTGTTTCCTGAGATCCAGGGTCAACGCAGCCGTCTACCAGCAAGTTTTAGAGCACTTCATGCTTCCTGCTGCTGACCTGCTCTATGGAGATGGAGATTTCAAGTTCCAACAGGACTTGGCGCCTGCACACAGCGCAAAATCTACCCGTGCCTGGTTTACGGACCATGGTATTTCTGTTCTAAATTGGCCCGCCGACTCCCCTGACCTTAGCCCCATAGAAAATCTGTGGGGTATTGTGAAAAGGAAGATGCAGAATGCCAGACCCAAAAACGCAGAAGAGTTGAAGGCCACTATCAGAGCAACCTGGGCTCTCATAACACCTGAGCAGTGCCAGAAACTCATCGACTCCATGCCACGCCGCATTAACGCAGTAATTGAGGCAAAAGGAGCTCCAACCAAGTATTGAGTATTGTACATGCTCATATTTTTCATTTTCATACTTTTCAGTTGGCCAACATTTCTAAAAATCCCTTTTTTGTATTAGCCTTAAGTAATATTCTAATTTTGTGACACACGGAATTTTTGGATTTTCATTTGTTGCCACTTCAAATCATCAAAATTAAATGAAATAAACATTTGAATGCATCAGTCTGTGTGCAATGAATAAATATAATGTACAAGTTACACCTTTTGAATGCAATTACTGAAATAAATCAAGTTTTTCAAAATATTCTAATTTACTGGCTTTTACCTGTATATAAAAAAATGGGTATTTCTGTCTGTCATTCCGTCGTACATTTTTTTTTCCTTTTACGGAAGGTTTTTTGTAGAGAATAAATGATGAAAAAAAAACACTTAATTGAACGGTTTAAAAGAGGAGAAAACACGAAAAAAATTCAAATAAAATTTTGAAACATAGTTTATCTTCAATTTCGACTCTTTAAAATTCAAAATTCAACCGACAAAAAGAAGAGAAAAACTAGCTCATTTGAATCTTTTTGAAAAAATTAAAAAAAAGAATTTATGGGACATAATTAGTAATTTTTCCTGATTAAGATACATTTTAGAATTTTGATGACATGTTTTTAAATTGGTTAAAATCCAATCTGCACTTTGTTAGAATATTCAACAAATTGGACCAAGCTATATTTCTAACAAAGACAAATCAGTATTTCTTCTAGATTTTCCAGAACAACAATTTTAAAAGAAATTCAAAATACTTTGAAATAAGATTTAAATTTGATTCTACAGATTTTCTAGATTTGCCAGAATAATTTTTTGGAATTTCAATCATAGTAAGTTTGAAGAAATATTTCACAAATATTCTTCGTCGAAAAACCCGAAGCTAAAATATTTATTATTCTTTACAATAAAAAAATTAAAAAATTACTTGAACATTGATTTAAATGGTCACGAAAGAAGAGGAAGAAATTTAAAAGGTATATTTGTTTAAAAATCCTAAAATCATTTTTAAGGTTGTATTTTTTCTCTAAAATTGTATTTCTAAAAGTAATAAGAAGCAAAATAAATGAATTTATTTAAACAAGTGAAGACCCATCCATCCATCCATCCATTTTCTACCGCTTATTCCAAGTGAAGACCAAGTCTTTAAAATATTTTCTTGGATTTTCAAATTCTATTTGAGTTTTGTCTCTTTTAGAATTAAAAATGTCGAGCAAAGCGAGACCAGCTTGCTAGTAAATAAATACAATTTAAAAAATAGAGGCAGCTCACTGGTAAGTGCTGCTCTTTGAGCTATTTTTAGAACAGGCCATGATCTGGTCCTTACGGGCTACCTGGTGCCCGCGGGCACCGCGTTGGTGACCCCTGCCCTAGTATATACAATAATATAAACCAAGTCATTGTATTTCATTTAGGATGATTTCATATCTTCATTTAAATAAAAATATATTTTTATCTTTTTTAGATACAGTCAATAAATAATGTGAACATGTATCATAACATGGAAATCTAAGAGAACGTGTTGTGGATGATTGTGGTCTGGGAATTTTTTTAATTTTATTTTTTTACACATTTTTATTAAAAAAAAAAAAAAAAAAGTTTTTCCGACGTATTACATTTTAGACGATTTCTCTTAGTTATTATTTCTCCGGCTGTAGAAAAGAGCCGCTCACAGGGCACAGAGGAGGCGACACAGTTGGCGTATCGGTCACGTGACCAAAACAGCTCATGATCGGTCACGTGACTTTCTAAAAGCGGTACGCGCACCGACACAGGGTTTTGCTCTATGAGCTCGACGCATGCGCCGATGCATCGGTGTTGCCGGACCCATCACTAATTAATACTACTAAGGATATTCTCTTGATGCTAACAAATATCACCAAAGACACAATAATGAGGTCTTATACAGTGAATTGCACCAACAATCTCAATATTTATTACTAGGGCATAGGGTTGTACAGTACTAGCATAATACTGTGATACTAATGAATCATATTCGGTACTATACCACCTCTAAAAAGTACCGGTCCAAACCTATCGTCCTCACGTCATGACATTGAGTCATGGTGTTTGTTTGGCCACTGAGTTGGTTTCGACCAACTCAGTGGCCTACTGGTTAGAATATCCGCCCTGAGATGGGTAGGTTGTGAGTTCAAACCCCTGGCCGAGTCATACCAAAGACTATAAAAATGGGAGCCATTACCTCCCTGCTTGGTACTCAGCAACAAATGTTGGAATTGGGGGTTAAATCACCAAAAATGATTCCCGGGCGCGGCCACCGCTGCTGCTCACTGCTCCCCTCACCTCCCAGGGGGGTGATCAAGGGTGATGGGTCAAATGCAGAGAATCATTTTGCCACACCTAGTGTGTGTGTGTGACTATCATTGCTACTTTAACTTTAACTTTTAAAATTGCTGGTTTTACCAGCAGAGGAGCACGTTCGGCAGCGCACGCACACAGAGTACTTACAAGTAGACACAGTGTGCAGACAGAAAAGGGAGAACGGACGCATTTTGGTGTGAAAAGTAAAGATAAAGGTGAAGTTATAACTAGGGCTGAAACGACGCGTCGACGTAGTCGACGTCATCGGTTACGTAAATACGTCGAGGACGTTTTTGTTCGTCGACGCGTCGCATATTTACGTCACACTACCGTCATGGCGGAGCGCAAAGCAGACGATGCGAGGGGAAAAAAGCACGCCAAAAGTCGTCAAAAGTGTGGGAGTATTTCAATAAACGGCCTAAGAAGAAACGCTACTTTTACTCCGCTACTTTTATCTACATTCAGCTCGCTACTCGCTACTAATTTTTATCCATCTGTTAATGCACGCTTTGTTTGTTTTGGTCTGTCAGACAGACCTTCAAAGTGCCTGCCTTACTGGTGACGTTTCACTTCGTTCCACCAATCAGATGCAGTCACTGGTGACGTTGGACCAATCAAACAGAGCCAGGCGGTCACATGACCTGACTGGCTCCGAGCTAACTTCGGGTGTTACCATTTAGTGGTCAATCGTACGGAATATGCACTGTACTGTGCAATCTACTAATAAAAGTTCCAATCAATCAATCAAAAGTGTGAAGGAAAAAAGACCCTTTTTTTATTTCAACCGTAAAGACTGACTGCACAGTTCCTGTCTTCACAATAAAAGTCCCGCTCCATCGCGCCTGCGCTTTCAAAACAAGAGTCTCCGAAAGCCAGCGCAAACAAGCTAGCAAGCTACGGAGTTTGCCGCCAATGTATTTCTTGTAAAGGGTATAAAAACGAATATGGAAGGTGGACAAATAAGATGCCAAAAACCAACCACTTTCATGTGGTATTAGACAGAAAGGAAGAACTTTTTTTCTCCTCCATTTGAAAACGTGGACGTTACCAGCACTACTTCCTGATTACAATCAATGCAAGTCATCAGAATCAGGTAATACACCAACTTATATTCTTGTCTTCATGAAAGAAAGGAATCTATATGTTAAACATGCATGTATATTCATTAAAACACCTTTAACATGTAAACAAAAACGGCAAAATAAATAAATATAAATTATATACTGTATATATCAATGTATGTATATATATATATATATATATATATATATATGTGTGTGTGTGTGTGTGTGTGCATATATATATATATACACATATATATATATATATATATATATATATATATATGATATGTGTGTGTATGTTACTCAGTACTTGAGTAGTTCTTTCACAACATACTTTTTACTTTTACTCAAGTAAATATTTGGGTGACTACTCCTTACTTTTACTTGAGTAATAAATCTCTAAAGTAACAGTACTCTTACTTGAGTACAATTTCTGGCTACTCTACCCACCTCTGCTAATAATGTTGTTGTATGCACACTGTGTCGAGCGGAAATGGCCTATCATAGCAGCACAACGGCAGCGTTCTTGCCATCACCATCAACTAGTCAATCGTCCGCGTGAGTATACGTTGTCATCATTACACAAAAACATGAATGTGTCATTTGTATCTGCGTTGTAAATTCATAAACTAAAGCGCCGTTTCGCTCCGAGAGGAGCGTTTGGCGTGCCTGTTCAGTGTTTACAAAGACGCGCTCCTCTTTAACGCTAACGTTAATTAGTTGTGCAAATACCTTTTACAACATTAACAATTACGTATACTATGTACAAACGAACAATTAACTTTCACTTTAATCATACTATCATTGTTGTGTTATTAAGCAAAATAAGCAAAAGTTTTACTTTTGTTGAAATGTTTACACTGTTGTTACAGAATATTTTGTTTTGCCCTTTTTTGTATTGGATGTTTATCTTTATTTTTGCACATTTTAGCAAATAAGCAATACTTTTACTTTTGTTGAAATGTTTACACTGTTGTTACAGAATATTTCCGTTTTGCACTTTTTTGAATTGGATGTTTATCTTTATTTTTGCACATTTTAAAGCAAAATAAGCAATACTTTTACTTTTGAAATGCTTATACTATTGCAGAATATTAAGATTTGCACTGGATGTTTACTTTTATATTTGCACATTAAAAGCAAATAAGCTACTTTTAATTTTGTTAAATGTTTACATTGTTACAGAATATTTTGTCATGTTGTTGTCAATGTTGACTGAGTGGCCATACTTTTTTTTTTGTAAATAAAAGCCATGCCTTTTGAAAAAACTGGCCTACATTTATTTTTTCATCTTCATTTTAAATAAAAAAAATAATCGGTAAAAGGAAAAATAATCTATAGATTAATCGAAAAAATAATCTATAGATTAACCGATTAATCGAAAAAAATAATCTATAGATTAATCGATAGAAAAATAATCGTTAGCTGCAGCCTTAACTTATATTCAATTGAATAGACTGCAAAGACAAGATTTTTCATGTTCACACTTTTTGTGCAAATAATCATGAACTTAGAATTTAATGGCAGCAACACATTGCCAAAAAGTTGTCAGAGGGTCAATTTTACCAGTGTGTTACATGGCCGTTCCTTTTAACAACACCCAGTAAAGGTTTTTACATTTTTGAAATGGAATTATTTCCCATTCTTGCTTGATGTACAGCTTAAGTTGTTCAACAGTCTCCCTTCTCATATTTTAGCCTTCACACATTTTCAATGTCTGGACTACAGGCAGGCCAGTCTAGTACCCGCACTCTTTTACTATGAAGCCACGCTGTTGTAACACGTGGCTTGGCTGAAATAAGCAGGGGCGTCCATGATAACGTTGCTTGGATGTTGCTCCAAAACCTGTATGTACCTTTCAGCATTAATGGTGCCTTCACAGATGTGTAAGTTACCCATGTCTTGGGCACTAATACACCCCCATACCATCACACATGCTGCCTTTTGAACTTTGCGCCTAGAACAGTCCGAATGGTTCTTTTCCTCTTTGAACGTACACAGTTTCCAAAAACAATTTGAAATTTGGACTCGTCAGACCACAAAACACTTTTCCACTTTGCATCAGTCCATCTTAGATGAGCTCGGGCCCAGCGAAGCGTTTCTGGGTGTTGTTGATAAATGGCTTTGGCTTTGCTTAGTAGAGTTTTAACTTGCACTTACAGATGTAGCGACAATGAAGACCCTGGAAAAGTTGAACAACTTAATAATCCCACTTCAAAAATGTGTCTCCTCAGTTCCCAAATCTTTACTGAGTGTTGTTAAAAGGAAAGGCCATGTAACACACTGGTAAAAATGCCGTGGGAGATGATCTAATTTCACCTATTTTGGGTTAAAACAATTGTTTGCAAAGCAGTAATTATAGTCTGCAAATGATGTGTTGTTGTTGAGTGTCGGTGCTGTCTAGAGCTCGGCAGAGTAACCGTGTAATACTCTTCCATATCAGTAGGTGGCAGCCGGTAGCTAATTGCTTTGTAGATGTGGGAAACAGCGGGAGGCAGTGTGCAGGTAAAAAGGTGTCTAATGCTTAAACCAAAAATAAACAAAAAGTGAGTGCCCCTAAGAAAAGGCATTGAAGCTTAGGGAAGGTTATGCAGAACGAAACTAAAACTGAACTGGCTAAACAGTAAACAAAAACAGAATGCTGGACGACAGCAAAGACTTACTGTGGAGCAAAGACGGCGTCCACAATGTACATCCGAACATGACGTGACAATCAACAATGTCCCCACAAAGAAGGATTAAAAACAACTGAAATATTCTTGACTGCTAAAACAAAGTAGATGCGGGAAATATCCCTCAAAGGAAGACATGAAACTGCTACAGGAAAATACCAAAAAAAGAGAAAAAGCCACCAAAATAGGAGCGCAAGACAAGAAGTAAAACACTACACACAGGAAAACAGCAAAAAAAAGTCCAAATAAGTCAGGGTGTGATGTGACAGGTGGTGACAGTACACCTACTTTGAGACAAGAGCTATAGTGACGCATGCTTGTTTATGCTTTAAAGTCATATCCAACAATTGCGATGACTTTTTACCGTCACATACCTGCCAACTACTCCGGTTTTCCCGTAATTAGTACGGTTTTCATCAACCTATTCCGGGTTACGGTTGCAGTGATAAAAAATACGGTTTTTCATTAATTAAAAAAAAAATATTAAAAAAAAAGTTTTATTCACGAAATCGCGTAACAACAATGACAATCGACACTGCGTCCCGTAACTTCCTATCGAGCCATTCCGAATGCCATGTGCGAGAGGCTATTTATAGCACCGCTGCCAAGCACGAGGCACCAGTTGCCATTGTTTCCAAACGAGCGAACGATCACGGAATCAGCCGGAGAAAAATGGCAAACGAGTCTTAAACCGAAAAGAAAACTGAAGAATATTCAAAAGCCTATCCGGGAATAATTATCCGTTCCAAAAAGGGTGAAAACTACGCGAATTGCACCTTGTGCAGACAAGATTTTTCGATGGGACACGGAGGAATTAGCGATGTAAAAGACCACGTTGGGACAAAAGAACACAAGTCTAATGCCGTTGCTAGCGATACAAGTGGAAAACTTTCAACGTTTTTCGTCGCCCAAACAGATTCTTTGGATGTGATAAATGCCGAAGTTTTATTTACGGAGGCAATAATTGAGCATTGATTTCCAATCGCACTGGCTGATCACATGGGACAGTTAAATGTTTGTAATGCAACCTTTAAAAATCATTACGCGGTGATCGCGGTCCCAAAAATAAACTTTTCTTGCATGATAATGTCCAGAAAAACTTGCTTTATATTACTATAGAGTCCTTTTAACGAATGAGTTTGATGGTTTATCACAAACCTTAAATGAAAGAAGTCCTTTGTTCTCCTGCACCATGCATGCGCTTTGGCCTTGCTTCGTGTTTGGTGCGCAATCCTGTCGGCTGTATTTCACAGCACGTCTTTGACAACTTGAAGTGGCATAAAACATTTAAAACAAAGGGGTTATAGGAACAATCACTTTCAGTGTTTTATGCCACTTCAAGTTGTCAAAGACGGTATGCTGGTGCCCGACTGCCACAAGTGGAACAAACATTTGAAACAAAGGGGTTATAGGAACAATCACTTTCAGTGTTTTATGCCACTTCAAGTAAACTTATAAAGTTACCATATCATTTTTGCAGTATGATCAATCTGATAGAATAAATTAGGATTTTAGCCACAAAAAGGTAATGACACCAATGTTATCTATTGGAATAGTTTAGTACTGTTATACTGTTAAAAGTGTTTATACTATTTATGCTTTCAAGTCCAAGTTGAAGAAATCTTGTTAAATGTTGACAGCATAACTACCAAAATACAGAAGTATGTCCTTAATATTTTTGCAGTGCTATTTCTGTTGAAAAGTTCAAATGATGACATTAGAGATGTGATGTGCCACTTTTCAAGCGTCTGATGGCTTCAATTAATTTTCATTAATTTTGCATATTTTGAATTCTTTTGAAAGGCTTACAAAAAAACTACATTTGAATTGTAATTCCATGCTATTGACAGGACTATTAATTTTAATGAAGTTAGCTTACCATGTTTACAGTATGATAATTGTGATAGAAATGTGAATTTTAGGCACAGAATATTTTTTACAATTGAACAAGGCAGTAGATTATACAAGCTTGGACAGAAAGTTAATAATGACACCAATTTTTTTTTTAATGGAATTGTTTAGTACTGTTTTACCATTTGTTTACTGTAAAAAGTGTTTATACTTTCAATGAACAAATTGAAGTCTTGTGAAAGGTTGACAGGATAACTGGCATTAACTGTCAAAATAATTTCAAACTATTGAAGTTAGCTTACAGAATAAACATGTCAATCAACCCATATGATTTTTGCTGTAATATTTTTGTTTTGAAAAGTCACTGTGACTGATAGAAAAGTGATGCTTTTAGCAACATTTTAACCTGTCTGAATGCAATCAATCATTTTGCGTCGGAGGGCGAAGCCTGAACCCCCCACCAGGACTTTGTCCTGGACCTACCGGGGCCTGCGGCCCCTGGACCCTGGCTACTAGGTTTTTCTGATTTCAAAAGTTGGCAGGTATGAGTCTGGTGTGCCGTGGGAGATGATCTAATTTCACCTATTTGGGTTAAAACAATTGTTTGCAAAGCAGTAATTATAGTCTGCAAATGATGTGTTGTTGTTGTTGAGTGTCGGTGCTGTCTAGAGCTCGGCAGAGTAACCGTGTAATACTCTTCCATATCAGTAGGTGGCAGCCGGTAGCTAATTGCTTCGTAGATGTGGGAAACAGCGGGAGGCAGTGTGCAGGTAAAAAGGTGTCTAATGCTTAAACCAAAAATAAACAAAAGGTGAGTGCCCCTAAGAAAAGGCATTGAAGCTTAGGGAAGGCTATGCAGAACGAAACTACAACTGAACTGGCTAAACAGTAAACAAAAACAGAATGCTGGACGACAGCAAAGACTTACTGTGGAGCAAAGACGGCGTCCACAAAGTACATCCGAACATGACATGACAATCAACAATGTCCCCACAAAGGAGCATAAAAACAACTGAAATATTCTTGACTGCTAAAACAAAGTAGATGACAAAGGAAGACATGAAACTGCTACAGGAAAATACCCCAAAAAGAGAAAAAGCCACCAAAATAGGAGCGCAAGACAAGAAGTAAAACACTACACACAGGTAAACAGCAAAAAAAGTCCAAATAAGTCAGGGCGTGATGTGACAGGTGGTGACAGTACACCTACTTTGAGACAAGAGCTATAGTGATGCATGCTTGTTTATGCGTTAAAGTCATATCCGACAATTGCGACGACAACTTTTTACTGTCACATGAGTTTTGTTTTTTTAATGATTTCTGCTGGTGGTGTGCCTCCGCATTTTTTCAACGCAAAAAAAATGTGCCTCGGCTCAAAAAAGGTTGAAAAACACTGCATTAAGGTGATAAGAATAAAAATATATTTACCACTATGTGACTAACAAAGCACTGTGTTGCTTTCTTAGAATTGCAGGGAACTTTTTCACTGCGAGTATTTTAATACTATTTTTGGCAAAACATTCATTCAACATTCTTCAGAGGGACAATGGCGCACTGTGATGGAGCGCATCATGAGCATGGGTCATGAGCACACACTCGGGCCATCCATGTCTACACTAAGCCCTTTAACCCCTTAAACCAGGGGTCTCAAAGTCAATTTACCTGGGTGCCACTTAAGGCTGCAGCTAACGATTATTTTTCTATTTATTTTTTCATCTTCATTTTAAATAAAAAAAATAATCGGTAAAAGGAAAAATAATCTATAGATTAATCGAAAAAAATAATCTATAGATTAACCGATTAATCGAAAAAAAAAAATCTCTAGATTAATCGAAAAATAATCTATAGATTAACCGATTAATCGAAAAAATAATCGGTTAATCTATAGATTATTTTTTCGATTAATCTATAGATTTTTTTCTTCGATTAATCGGTTAATCTACAGATTATTTTTTCGATTAATCCATAGATTATTTTTCCTTTTACCGATTATTTTTTTAATTTAAAATAGATTAACCGATTAATCGAAAAAATAATCGGTTAATCTATAGATTATTTTTTCGATTAATCTACAGATTATTTTTTTCGATTAATCGGTTAATCTATAGATTATTTTTTCGATTAATCTATAGATTATTTTTTTCGATTAATCGGTTAATCTATAGATTATTTTTTTCGATTAATCTATAGATTATTTTTCCTTTTTACCGATTATTTTTTTTATTTAAAATGAAGATGAAAAAATAAATGTAGGCCAGTTTTTTTCAAAAGGCATGGCTTTTATTTACAAAAAAAAAAAGTATGGCCACTCAGTCAACGCATACAACATGTGACTGGGCTGGCACGCTGTTTGTATGGTGAAAAAGCGGACGCGACTACAGGTTGTAGAGGACGTTAAAGGCAGCGCCATCACGGCACGCCCTTAATATTGTTGTCCGGGTGTAAATCGGGAGAAATTCAGGAGAACGGTTGTCCCGGGAGATTGTCGGGAGGGGTACTGAAATTCGGGAGTTTCCCGGAAAAATCGGGAGGGTTGGCAATAAGGCTGAAACGACGCGTCGACGTCATCGACGTCATCGGTTACGTAAATATGTCGACGCCGTTTTTGTGCGTCGGCGCGTCGCATATTTACGTCACACTACTGTCATGGCGGAGCGCAAAGCAGACGATGCGAGCGAGGGGAAAAAAGCACGCCAAAAGTCGTCAAAAGTGTGGGAGTATTTCAATAAACGGCCTAATAATGTTGTTGTATGCACACTGTGTCGAGCGGAAATGGCCTATCATAGCAGCACAACGGCTATGAACGAACATTTGAAAAGAAAACCCCCGACAGCGTTCTTGCCATCACCATCAACAAGTCAATCGTCCGCGTGCGTATACGTTGTCATTATTACACAAAAACATGAATGTGTCATTTGTATCTGCGTTGTAAATTCATAAACTAAAGCACCGTTTGCTCTGAGAGGCGCGTTTGGCGTGCCTGTTCAGTGTTTACAAAGACGCGCTCCTCTTTAACGCTGTGGAGAGGCGGCGGCGGCGGCGAGCGAGCGGCGAGGCGGGGCGCGCCGGGAGCGACGCCGCAAGAGACAGGGGACGACGAGCGAGCGAGGAAGAGGAGCTGAAAAGCGAGGAAAGAAAGAGAAAAGAGTTGGAAGAGAAAAGACTTTGTGTAAAATTAAAAGATTGTAAACCTGGCAAAGCCGTCTGGCGTTCAGTCTGTCGGTCCTGAAAGAACCCCACGGCACAAGACGTGTCACAAACGCTAACGTTAATTAGTTGTGCAAATACCTTTTACACCATTAACAGTTACATATACTATGTACAAACCAACAATTAACTTTCACTTTAATCATACTATCATTGTTGTGTTATTAAGCAAAATAAGCAATACTTTTACTTTTGTTGAAATGTTTACACTGTACATTTTTTTGTATTGGATGTTTAGCTTTATTTTTGCACATTTTAGCAAATAAGCAATACTTTTACTTTTGTTGAAATGTTTACACTGTTACAGAATATTTCCGTTTTGCACTTTTTTGTATTGGATGTTTATCTTTATTTTTTGCACATTTTAAAGCAAAATAAGCAATACTTTTACTTTTTAAATGCTTATGCTATTCCAGAATATTAAGATTTGCGCTGGATGTTTACTTTTATATTTGCACATTAAAAAGCAAATAAGTTACTTTTAATTTTGTTAAATGTTAAAAGTTTTAAATGTTTACATTGTTACAGAATATTTTGTCATGTTGTTGTCAATGTTGACTGAGTGGCCATACT
Source organism: Nerophis lumbriciformis (assembly GCF_033978685.3). NCBI lineage: Eukaryota > Metazoa > Chordata > Actinopteri > Syngnathiformes > Syngnathidae > Nerophis > Nerophis lumbriciformis. Next base: position 38,279,545 of record NC_084573.2, read on the forward strand.
TTTTTTTTTGTAAATAAAAGCCATGTTTTTTTGAAAAAACTGGCCTACATTTATTTTTTCCTCTTCATTTTAAATTAAAAAAAAAATCGGTAAAAGGAAAAATAATCTATAGATTAATCGAAAAAAATAATCTATAGATTAACCGATTAATCGAAAAAATAATCTATAGATTAATCGATAGAAAAATAATCGTTAGCTGCAGCCCTAGCTCAAATTAATGGGGAAATCGTCGCTTTCTCGGTCCGAATGGCTCTCGCTGCTGGTGGCAATGATTGTAAACAATGTGCAGATGTGAGGAGCTCCACAACCGGTGACGTCACGCTACTCGTCTGCTACTTCCGGTACAGGCAAGGCTTTTTTTTAATCAGCGACCAAAAGTTGCGAACTTTATCGTCGATGTTCTCTACTAAATCCTTTCAGCAAAAATATGGCAATATCGCGAAATGATCAAGTATGACACATAGAATGGACCTGCTATCCCCGTTTGAATAAGAAAATCGCATTTCAGTAGGGCTTTAAACGACCATTGTGTGTGTGTGGACAAGGATAAGGTTAGGTGGGATTTACCCTGGGGCCTCAAACTGCACACGGGAGCGTCGAGTCCAACTTGTCAGCGTGGAATTCAGACCTTGTCTTTGTCCTTCGCAGGCACGCCGACACTCCCCAGTCCTCACCCCTGTCTCCCCCTTCCATACCCGTCCCCGTCCCCTCCTCAAGACCGGGCAGACCCAAACCACCACCTCCGACCGTGAAGACCTCACTGCTTCCTTCTCGGCCTCCTCCACCGCCCTTCTCGCTCCCTCTGGCCTCCAAACCCACCTCCCCACTGCCCTCTTATCCACCTTCTCCATCTCCATCTTCTCTCCCGCCACCTCTCTCCCCTAAACCCTGTTCTGTGTCTCCCTCCACTTTCATCCTCCCCGAGCCCCCCCCCTCTTTTGTTCCGCCTCCTCCACGCTCCCCCCAAGCTTTGTCTCCATCCCTCTCCTCGTGCCCAAATATCCCTACGCTCATCCTACCACCCTCTCCCACACCTCCAGTGCTGAGCTTCAGAGATCGGCTGGTAGAAAGCACGTCCGTGTGGTTGACCAGAGGACTGAGCCGAGAACAGATTGGATGCATCCTGGAAAAGGAGACTGCAGGGGTGAGACACACCAATGTTTATATTCACACCACATTGAAATACCTTTTGTCAGAAACTCTGACTGCCTTGTGGAGCGGCCATGGACAAACGACTTGTACACAGCCATGTAGGGCCTGTTTTCTAAGGATTTGGATCAGAACTAGGGTTGTAAAATTAAGTCATACCATCAACCACAGCAAGTATTACAAAAGCCAAAAGTAGTGAAGTTGTCAGGTTGTGTAAATGGTAAATAAAAAGAGAATACAACAAATCCTTTTCAACTTATATTCAATTGAATAGACTGCAAAGACAAGATATTTAACGTTCACACATTGCAAAAAAATGCATTTTTACCAGTGTGTTACATGGCCTTTCCTTTTAACAAGACTCAGTAAAGGTTTGGGAACTGAGGAGACACATTTTTGAAGTGGAATTCTTTCTCCATTCTTGCTTGATGTACATCTTAAGTTGTTCAACAGTCTAGTACCCGCACTCTTTTACTATGAAGCCACGCTGTTGTAACACCTGGCTTGGCATTGTCTTGCTGAAATAAGCAGGGGCGTCCATGATAACAACATATGTTGCTCCAAAAGCTGTATGTACCTTTCAGCGTTAATGGTGCCTTCACAGATGTGTAAGTTACCCATGCCTTGGCCACTAATACACCCCCCATACCATCACACATGCTGCCTTTTACACTTTGTGCCTAGAACAATCCGGATGGTTCTTTTCCTCTTTGGTACACAGTTTCCAAAAACAATTTGAAATGTGGACTCGTCAGACCACGGAACACTTTTCCACTTTGCATCAGTCCATCTTAGATGAGCTCGGGCCCAGCGTAGCGTTTCTGGGTGTTGTTGATAAATGGCTTTGGCTTTGAATAGTAGAGTTTTAACTTGCACTTACAGATGTAGCGACCAACTGTAGTTACTGACAGTGGTCTTCTGAAGTGTTCCTGAGCTCATGTGGTGATATCTTTTACACACTGATGTGGCTTTTTGATGCGAGGGATCCAAGGTGCGTAATACCATGGCTTACGTGCAGTGGTTTCTCCAGATTCTCTGAACCTTTTGATGATATTACGGAGCGTAGATGGTGAAATCCCTAAATTCCTTGTTGAGAAATGTTGTTCTTAAACAATTTGTTGACAAAGTGGTGACCCTCGCCCCCGTCCTCGTTTGTGAATGACTAAGCATTTCACGGAAGCTGCTTTTATACCCAATCATGGCACCCACCTGTTCCCAATTAGCCTGTTCACCTGTGGGATGTTCCAAATAAGTCTTTGATGAGCATTCCTCAACTTTCTCAGTCTTTTTTTGCCACTTGTGCCAGCTTTTTTGAAACATGTTGCAGGCATCAAATTCCAAATGAGCTAATTTTTTGCAAAAAATAACAAAGTTTGCAGTCTATTCAATTGAATATACAGGTAAAAGCCAGTAAATTAGAATATTTTGAAAAACTTGATTTATTTCAGTAATTGCATTCAAAAGGTGTAACTTGTACATTATATTTATTCATTGCACACAGACTGATGCATTCAAATGTTTATTTCATTTAATTTTGATGATTTGAAGTGGCAACAAATGAAAATCCAAAATTCCGTGTGTCACAAAATTAGAATATTACTTAAGGCTAATACAAAAAAGGGATTTTTAGAAATGTTGGCCAACTGAAAAGTATGAAAATGAAAAATATGAGCATGTACAATACTCAATACTTGGTTGGAGCTCCTTTTGCCTCAATTACTGCGTTAATGCGGCGTGGCATGGATTCCATGAGTTTCTGGCACTGCTCAGGTGTTATGAGAGCCCAGGTTGCTCTGATAGTGGCCTTCAACTCTTCTGCGTTTTTGGGTCTGGCATTCTGCATCTTCCTTTTCACAATACCCCACAGATTTTCTATGGGGCTAAGGTCAGGGGAGTTGGCGGGCCAATTTAGAACAGAAATACCATGGTCCGTAAACCAGGCACGGGTAGATTTTGCGCTGTGTGCAGGCGCCAAGTCCTGTTGGAACTTGAAATCTCCATCTCCATAGAGCAGGTCAGCAGCAGGAAGCATGAAGTGCTCTAAAACTTGCTGGTAGACGGCTGCGTTGACCCTGGATCTCAGGAAACAGAGTGGACCGACACCAGCAGATGACATGGCACCCCAAACCATCACTGATGGTGGAAACTTTACACTAGACTTCAGGCAACGTGGATCCTGTGCCTCTCCTGTCTTCCTCCAGACTCTGGGACCTCGATTTCCAAAGGAAATGCAAAATTTGCATGGTTGGGTGATGGTTTGGGGTGCCATGTCATCTGCTGGTGTCGGTCCACTCTGTTTCCTGAGATCCAGAGTCAACGCAGCCGTCTACCAGCAAGTTTTAGAGCACTTCGTGCTTCCTGCTGCTGACCTGCTCTATGGAGATGGAGATTTCAAGTTCCAACAGGACTTGGCGCCTGCACACAGCGCAAAATCTACCCGTGCCTGGTTTACGGACCATGGTATTTCTGTTCTAAATTGGCCCGCCAACTCCCCTGACCTTAGCCCCATAGAAAATCTGTGGGGTATTGTGAAAAGGAAGATGCAGAATGCCAGACCCAAAAACGCAGAAGAGTTGAAGGCCACTATCAGAGCAACCTGGGCTCTCATAACACCTGAGCAGCGCCAGAAACTCATCGACTCCATGCCACGCCGCATTAACGCAGTAATTGAGGCAAAAGGAGCTCCAACCAAGTATTGAGTATTGTACATGCTCATATTTTTCATTTTCATACTTTTCAGTTGGCCAACATTTCTAAAAATCCCTTTTTTGTATTAGCCTTAAGTAATATTCTAATTTTGTGACACACGGAATTTTGGATTTTCATTTGTTGCCACTTCAAATCATCAAAATTAAATGAAATAAACATTTGAATGCATCAGTCTGTGTGCAATGAATAAATATAATGTACAAGTTACACCTTTTGAATGCAATTACTGAAATAAATCAAGTTTTTCAAAATATTCTAATTTACTGGCTTTTACCTGTAAGTAGAAAAGGATTCGTTGTATTCTCTTTTTATTTACCATTTACACAAACGTGACAACTTCACTGCTTTTGGGTTTTGCACATTTAAGGTAATGTTTCATATAAATGGTCTGTCTGCACCCTGATCTCTCACTCTGGTTCTCACAGGCGTTCCTGGTCCAGAGCACCGAGGACCAAAATATGACACTGTCAGTGCGTGTACCAGAGAACCAGGACGCGTCTCCTGTACAAAACCTGAATATCCAAGAGTACAAAACATGTAGGTGTTCAAATACAAACTACAAGCCTCATGAATACAGATCATTAAAAACAAAGAATCACCCTCAATTTGTGTATGTTTACTCAGTTCTTCACTTAGATGGTTCGTCTCTTGTTTTTGACGACATCTACAAGCTGGTCTCCTTCTACTGTGTCAGCAGGTAAGACACACTAAAAGACATTTGCAGACTTGGGGACACACCTTTAATTAGGCAGCTGAGCAACAATAGGTGCATCTCTGTGTTTCTGCACAGACTGGTTAGTAGCATGCCAACCTCTGGCCAATTAGCTGTGAGCCAGGAATAGGTAGTCGTTGAGGTTTCTCACCCTTCTCCACTCCGCATTCCAGCAAAGTAAACTCACAGTGCATTTCATGCCCTACCGGGACGTTTGTGAGGAAGGATTGCTGAGCAGTGTTATTGTCCAGCACTCCATGCATGCTTTAATACAGGGATGTCAAACTGGTTTTCATCCAGGGCCACATCACAGATATGGATGCCATCAGAGGGCCGTTTGTAACTGCGAATAATGTATGAATTTGCCTCTAGGCTGAAGTTGAACTGAAATCCTGGAATTTTTTTTTAGAATTGTTGAAGTAGAGCACACAATCCTGGAATTTTTTTGAAATTGGGGAAAAAAAGTAGTTGGAGTTTCCAGGATGGTGGAATATGTTGTCGGTGAAATGGTTTGGTTTGAATCGGGTGAAAAATGTGGAAATGGTGAAATTGAATGGGGAAAAATGCCCCGGAAAAACTTGAATTCTGGGAAATCTGGGAATTTTTTTTTTTAGAATTGTTGAAGTAGAGCACACAATTCCCAAACAGGCTGAACATTTTGAAGTTGGAACGGTTTGAATCGGATGAAAAATGTGGAAGTTGTAGAACTTTGAAGAATGTCCCATTGATTTCAACGGAAATTTCCAAAATGTTGGGAATTTTGGGATTTTTTTTAAAAATGGTTAAAAAAAAACTTGAATGGTCTGAATGAGTTGAAGTGGTTGGTGTTGGAATTGTTTAAATCCGTCGAGAAATGTGGAAGTAGTAACATGTGGAATTGAGAAATGGTATTATAAAATTCCAGGAATTTCAGGAAAACTGGGAATTTTTCCAGTTCGAAAAACAACTTTGTTTTTTGTCCTGATTAAGAGGAATGTTTTGACGGTGGAACGGTTGAAGTGGGTTGAAAAATGTGGGAGGAGTAATCGACAGAAAAAAGAGTGGAAATAGGGCTTTGGAAAAGCAGGAATTCTGGAAAATCCTGGAATTTTTTTGAAATTTGGAAAAAAGGTAGTTTGAGTTTCCAGGATGGTGGAATATGTTGACGGTGGAATGGTTTGAATTGGTTGAAATTGTGAATTTGAAGGGGAAAAATGCCCCGGAAAAACTTGAATTCTGGGAAATCTGGGATTTTTTTTTTAGAATTGTTGAAGTAGAGCACACAATTCCCAAACAGGCTGAACATTTTGAAGTTGGAACGGTTTGAATCAGATGAAAAATGTGGAAGTTGTAGAACTTTGAAGAATGTCCCATTGATTTCAATGGCAATTTCCAAAATGTCGGAAATTTTGGGAATTTTTAGAAAATGTTAAAAAAAAAAAAAACTTGAATGAGTTGAAATGGTTGGTGTTGGAATTGTTTAAATCGGTTGAGAAATGTGAAAGTAGTAACATGTGGAATTGAGAATTGGTATTATGAAAGTCCTGGAATTTCGGGAAAACTGGGAATTTTTCCAGTTCGAAAAACAGCTTTGGTTTTTGTTCTGATTAAGAAGAATGTTTTGACGGTGGAACGGTTGAAGTGGGTTGAAAAATGTGGGAGGAGTAGTCGCCAGAAAAAAGGCTGGAAATAGGGCTTTGGAAAACCATGAAATCTGGAAAATCCTGGAATTTTTTTGAAATTTAGAAAAAAGGTAGTTTGAGTTTCCACGATGGTGGAATATGTTGACTGTGGAATGGTTTGAATCGGTTGAAAAATGTGGAAATGGTGAATTTGAATGGGAAAAAATGCCCCGGAAAATCTTGAATTCTGGGAATTTTCTTTAGAATTGTTGAAGTAGAGCACACAATTCCCAAACAGGCTGAACATTTTGAAGTTGGAACGGTTTGAATCAGATGAAAAATGTGGAAGTTGTAGAACTTTGAAGAATGTCCCATTGATTTCAATGGCAATTTCCAAAATTTTGGGAATTTTTAGAAAATGTTAAAAAAAACACTTGAATGAGTTGAAATGGTTGGTGTTGGAATTGTTTAAATCGGTGGAGAAATGTGGAAGTAGTAACATGTGGAATTGAGAATTGGTATTATGAAATTCCTGGAATTTTTGGGAAAACTGGGAATTTTTCCAGTTCGAAAAACAACTTTGTTTTTTGTTCTGATTAAGAGGAATGTTTTGACGTGGAAACGGTTGAAGTGGGTTGACAAATGTGGGAAGAGTAGTCGCCAGAAAAAAGGGTGGAAATAGGGCTTTGGAAAACCAGGAAATCTGGAAAATCCTGGAATTTTTTTGAAATTGAGAAAAAAGGTAGTTGGAGTTTCCAGGATGGTGGAATATGTTGACTGTGGAATGGTTTGAATTTGTTGAAAAATGTGGAAATGGTGAATTTGAATGGGAAAAATGCCCCGGAAAATCTTGAATCCTGGGAATTTTTTTTAGAATTGTTGAAGTAGAGCACCCAATTCCCAAACAGGCTGAACATTTTGAAGTTGGAACGGTTTGAATCAGATGAAAAATGTGGAAGTTGTAGAACTTTGAAGAATGTCCCATTGATTTCAATGGCAATTTCCAAAATGTTGGGAATTTTGGGATTTTTTTTTTAAAATGGTAAAAAAAACCCTCAAATGGTCTGAATGAGTTGAAATGGTTGGTGTTGGAATTGTTCAAATCGGTCGAGAAATGTGGAAGTAGTAACATGTGGAATTGAGAAATGGTATTATAAAATTCCTGGAATTTCAGGAAAACTGGGAATTTTTCCAGTTCGAAAAACAACTTTGTCTTTTGCCCTGATTAAGAGGAATGTTTTGACGGTGGAACGGTTGAAGTGGGTTGAAAAATGTGGGAGGAGTAGTCGCCAGAAAAAAGGCTGGAAATAGGGCTTTGGAAAAGCAGGAATTCTGGAAAATCCTGGAATTTTTTTGAAATTGGGAAAAAAAATAGTTGGAGTTTCCAGGATGGTGGAATATGTTGACGGTGGAATGGTTTGATTTAGGTGAAATATGTGGAAATGGTGAATTTGAATGGGAAAAATGCCCCGGAAAACCTTGAATTCTGGGAAATCTGGGAATTTTTTTTAGAATTTTTGAAGTAGAGCACACAATTCCCAAACAGGCTGAACATTTTGAAGTTGGAACGGTTTGAATCAGATGAAAAATGTGGAAGTTGTAGAACTTTGAAGAATGTGCCATTGATTTCAATGGCAATTTCCAAAATTTTGGGAATTTTTAGAAAATGTTAAAAAAAAAAAAACTTGAATGAGTTGAAATGGTTGGTGTTGGAATTGTTCAAATCGGTCGAGAAATGTGGAAGTAGTGACATGTTGAATTGAGAAATGGTATAATGAAATTCCTGGAATTTCGGGAAAACTGGGAATTTTTCCAGTTCGAAAAACAACTTTTTTTTGCCCTGATTAAGAGAAATGTTTAGACGTGGAAACGGTTGAAGTGGGTTGAAAAATGTGGGAGGAGTAGTCGCCAGAAAAAAGGCTGGAAATAGGGCTTTGGAAAACCAGGAAATCTGGAAAATCCTGGAATTTTTTTGAAATTGAGAAAAAAGGTAGTTTGAGTTTCCAGGATGGTGGAATATGTTGACTGTGGAATGGTTTGAATTGGTTGAAACATGTGGAAATGGTGAATTTGAATGGGAAAAATGCCCCGGAAAATCTTGAATTCTGGGAATTTCTTTTAGAATTGTTGAAGTAGAGCACCCAATTCCCAAACAGGCTGAACATTTTGAAGTTGGAACAGTTTGAATCAGATGGAAAAATGTGGAAGTTGTAGAACTTTGAAGAATGTCCCATTGATTTCAATGGCAATTTCCAAAATGTTGGGAATTTCGGGAATTTTTAAAAAAATGGTTAAAAAAAAACTTGAATGGGTTGAAATGGTTGGTGTTGGAATTGTTTAAATCGGTCGAAAAATGTGGAAGTAGTAACATGTGGAATTGAGAAATGGTATTATGGAATTTCGGGAAAACTGGGAATTTTTCCAGTTCGAAAAATTGCTTTTTTTTTTGTCCTGATTAAGAGGAATGTTTTGACGTGGGAACGGTTGAAGTGGGTTGAAAAATGTGGGAGGAGTAGTAGACAGAAAAAAGGCTGGAAATAGGGCTTTGAAAAACCAGGAATTCTGGAAAATCCTGGAATTTTTTGGAAATTGGGAAAAAAGGTAGTTAGTTTCCAGAATGGTGGATTGTGTTGACTGTGGAATCGGGGGGAAAATGTAATTAATTTTGAATTGAAAAAATGCCCCGGAAAACCTTGAATTCTGGAAAATCTGGGAATTTTTGGAATTTGTCAAGGAAAAGTCCGCGATTCCCAAATAAGCTGAACAGTTTGAAGTTGGACCGGTTTCAATCGGATGAAAAATGTGGAAAATAGAGCACGCCAAATTAATTTTCAAAAAAATTCCTGATTTTCCCGAAATTCCCTAACACCATTTACTACGTCAACATTTCTTGATCGATTCAAACAATTCCAACACCAACCAATTCAGCCAATTTAGGACATTCGTGCTCCTAATCATTTTCCAAATATTCCCGCTTTTCCCAAATTTCCAGGAATTTCCCATTGAAATGAATGGGACATTTTTCCAAGTTGCACAATTCCCACATTTTTCCAACCTTCTCAAACCATTCAACCTATTCCTCTCATCCTGGTCATTCAAACCAACACTTTTCCATGTTCCAAACCAAATTCCGGTTTTCCTGGAAATTCAGCATTTCACTTCAACTTCAGCATTGGAGCATTCACACGCAATTCCTTCTGGAATTGCCTCTTCTGGTTTGATGGGTAGTTTGCTGTAAAATCATAAGTCGAGCAGATATTTAAGTATTTATTTTTATTGAGACAAACATGTTTGGGAAAGTATGCTAATATTCTGTAATATTTGTTGCAATATTGGACACTATTCAAGTTTAAAAGGTATGCAATTTCAAGCCGTTGTCGGAGGCAGATATTTACATATATCCGAATTTAAGTGTTACTTCTTTTTATTTCATCGTCATATTTGAAAACAGCTCGTGTTTTTCCATTTGTTCTCTTTCTGTTTGTCTGCAAGTAAACTGTGTGTGTTAACCTTGAAGCTTTGGAATGTAAGAAAGAGAGATAATGTGCATGTGTTTTGACTAGAGAGATTTAAGAGGGGAGAGGGTTTTTGTCGGGAGGACAGACCATCTTGGCGGCGCGATAGAATGTTCTATGCTGGACTGGTCTAAATGTATATATATATATTTGCAAAGCTTTGCAAATATATTACAAAATACCTATTCTGTCTCTGGTGGTTTTTCTACTCAGCTTTAAGTGTCGTAAAGAGCTTGGGAGCGACTTGTGACTTGAATTCCCTGGGAGGAACAAACTGGTCCAAAACGCAACACCGTGCATATACTTTTTATGTCTAAGTGAAAACAATCAATTACATGTAGTGAGAAAAAATGAAGTACTTTATTGACACATATCATTTCCAGGTGTTTGCAGGCCAGATAAAATGATGTCGCGGGCCAGAACTGACCCCCGGCCGGGCCTTGAGTTTGACCCCTCTGTTTTAATACATTTGGTTTTGGAAAAAACTGGACTGATGGACACAAAGTCCTGACCTCCACTGTGTCTCAAATGGAGCAGCGTTACTTAATTGCTGACTGTGCACATTTTGACAGTATAGTGCTGTCCCGGATCAGTTACTCTCCTTGCACACTGAAAATGTGCAAATTGAGACACAATCTGTGAGCCAGGACTTTCGTCCAAGATTAGAAGGCTGGAAAATGCTTTTTTTTCTTTCAGTTGTAGACGGGGTGATAGCCAATGTGCACCAAATAACTGTACTTTTGGCCACTGTGGACTAGTGGCGGGTCCCCGAACTGGGTATGATAATGAAAGTATTTAATGCAGGGGTCCCCAGCCTTATTGAAACCAAGAGCTACTTCTTGGGTACTGATTAATGCGAAGAACTACCAGTTTGATACACACTTAAAGGGGAACATTATCACAATTTCAGAAGGGTTAAAACCATTAAAAATCAGTTCCCAGTGGCTTATTGTATTTTTCGAAGTTTTTTTCAAAATTTTACCCATCACGCAATATCCCTAAAAAAATCTTCAAAGTGCCTGATTTTAACCATCGTTATATACACCCGTCCATTTTCCTGTGACGTCACATAGTGATGCCAACACAAACAAACATGGCGCATAGAACAGCAAGCTATAGCGACATTAGCTCGGATTCAGACTCGGATTTCAGCGGCTTAAGCGATTCAACAGATTACGCATGTATTGAAACGGATGGTTGTAGTGTGGAGGCAGGTAGCGAAAACCAAATTGAAGAAGAAACTGAAGCTATTGAGCCATATCGGTTTGAACCGTATGCAAGCGAAACCGAGGAAAACGACACGACAGCCAGCGACACGGGAGAAAGCGAGGACGAATTCGGCGATCGCCTTCTAACCAACGATTGGTATGTGTTTGTTTGGCATTAAAGGAAACTAACAACTATGAACTAGGTTTACAGCATATGAAATACATTTGGCAACAACATGCACTTTGAGAGTGCAGACAGCCCAATTTTCATCAATTAATATATTCTGTAGACATACCCTCATCCGCGCTCTTTTCCTGAAAGCTGATCTGTCCAGTTTTGGAGTTGATGTCAGCAGGCCAGGGAAGCTAGGGTCGATATTCTTCTCTTGATCATCTTCGGTGGCATAAGGGACGGTGTGAGCCAAGACATCCAGGGGGTTTAGCTCGCTCGTCTGCGGGAACAAACTGCCGCCATTGCTTGCCGTGCTACCGAGGTTCTTTGTCCCTGAATTGCTCACACACTCCGGCAGATTTCTTTGACTTTATCGTTGGAAATGCATCTGCTTTGAGTGTCGCAGGATATCCACACATTCTTGCCATCTCTGTCGTAGCATAGCTTTGGTCGGTAAAGTGTGCGGAAGTTACCCATGTCTTGGGCACTAATACACCCCCATACCATCACACATGCTGCCTTTTACACTTTGCGCCTATAACAATCCGGATGGTTCTTTTCCTCTTTGGTCCGGAGGACACGACGTCCACAGTTTGCAAAAACAATTTGAAATGTGGACTCGTCAGACCACAGAACACTTTTCCACTTTGTATCAGTCCATCTTAGATGAGCTCAGGCCCAGCGAAGCCGACGGCGTTTCTGGGTGTTGTTGATAAACGGTTTTCGCCTTGCATAGGAGAGTTTTAACTTGCACTTACAGATGTAGCGACCAACTGTAGTTACTGACAGTGGGCTTCTGAAGTGTTCCTGAGCCCATGTGGTGATATCCTTTACACACTGATGTCGCTTGTTGATGCAGTACAGCCTGAGGGATCGAAGGTCACGGGCTTAGCTGCTTACGTGCAGTGATTTCTCCAGATTCTTTAAACCCTTTGATGATATTACGGAGCGTAGATGGTGAAATCCCTAAATTCCTTGTTGAGAAATGTTGTTCTTAAACTGTTCAACAATTTGCTCACGCATTTGTTGACAAAGTGGTGACCCTCGCCCCGTCCTTGTTTGTGAATGACTGAGCATTTCATGGAATCTACTTTTATACCCAATCATGGCACCCACCTGTTCCCAATTAGCCTGTTCACCTGTGGGATGTTCCAAATAAGTGTTTGATGAGCATTCCTCAACTTTATCAGTATTTGTTGCCACCTTTCCCAACTTCTTTGTCACGTGTTGCTGGCGTCGAATTCTAAAGTTAATGATTATTTGCAAAAAATAAATAAAGTTTATGAGTTTGAACATTAAATATGTTGTCTTTGTAGCATATTCAACTGAATATGGCTTGAAAAGGATTCGCAACTCATTGTATTCCGTTTATATTTACATCTAACACAATTTCCCAACTCATATGGAAACGGGGTTTGTATATGACTTCCCTGAGAAGCTGGACAGGACAAAAAAAAATAAAAAAATTCAACCATTTTCAGAAACGCCAATATTTTTGCCCATGACTGTACTTACTCAGTAACACTCGTTTTCTTGTCCTTTGCGTCCAACCAGGGACATCCTGGCGGCACCACTCAATCTGCCCCAAGCCATTACCTTGGCAAAACAGAGAGAGGACCTGGAGGTGATTTCTGCTCTGGGCACAGGTAGATATGGTCCAGCCTGGGGGGGGGTCACGGTGCACCATCCAACAATGTCAAAATAACGGACGCACCCAGTAATTAAAACACATTTCATATTTGTATACAGTATTGTATTGCAGGGATGCCCAAATTGGGACTGGCGGGCCAGATTTGGCCAAAGGGTTGGCCAGCAAATGTAATAAATATTAATTCAGGCTGCATAATCATTGATGGCATGTCTGCAAGGCTACTCTGTTAAAAAAAAAAA